>NW_027069836.1:269343-274332 GCF_002906115.3 Quercus suber
TGACAGCATTCCAATTTAGTGTATCCCAAACAATACGCCAACATATCAATTAGAAGTTTCCAATTTCATGATCAAGATAAATCATCATAATTGACCTATTGTAATCTTTGTAGAATAAATGCTCAATTTCATCACCTACTAAGAACTAGGGTTTATGAGTTTATAAGAAACTTGTGATCTAGATCTTTTGTATGTGACTCCAATTCCCATACCTAGATCACATACAATAGATCTCATGGACTACACTTGTAAAGTTGTGATTTACAACTATGTGTTTTGTTGGCTTTTATTCTGTGCCAAATTTGATTGTAATTTCTATCAATCGTTTATACCCTGTATTTGTTGTGGGAATTGTTGTAAGGGGTGTGTGATAGAGAGTGTGTGAAGACTCAAGCAAGTTGGAAGTTGATGGAATCTCGCGGGTATCTCGCGACTAAGCTTCCTGCGAAGTGAAGCATGTGCCCTGCACATGCTGGAATGCGAAGAGTCATGACAGATGGAGACAACTGTCTCTTGCGAGTATCTCGCGGGTAAGACCTTCCCGCGAGACACCTGCGAGACATGCTGTTCTGCCAGCCTGTACTGACTGACTCACACATTTTGCACCTATCCTATATAAACCCCCATTACCCACAAATGTTGAGGAGGCTTCAAAGAGAAAACCCTAGCCAAACACATTTGTAATTAGAGATTGTCATCCCCACCTTTCTCTATACACTTGCTTGTGGTATCTCCTCAACCCTTCCCTCTCCATTTCCACACCATTGAGAGGTTGATAGCCCAAACACTTACCACACCTTTGGAGAGTGTTGTGTGACGTTTTGGTGCTGCTGGGAAGTATTGGAAGAAGCCTGGAATGGCAGATGCAACATGGAGCTTGTTGCGGGATCCGGATAACTAAGACAAGACACGGTTCCGAGAAGCCTTGTTGGAGTAGGAGCTTGGAGGGCTTAGGTACATCGGGTAGATTAGGCTTGAAGGGTCTCTTGCTTACTCATGTATCCCAACTGATTGTCTGGTGGATCGATTTCCGCTTGGAGGGCGGCGGAGAGGTTTTTCGCCGAGTTCTTCGGTTTCCTCTTCGAAAACACGTCTTGTGTTTTCTGTGTTTGCATCTCTCTTCCCTACTCTTTTATATTCATTATACTGCTGTGTTGTTTAGTTTATGGATTAGAGTAGTTATATTGTTCATCCGCTCGCTTTTACACTATTCTGCACTTTATATTAAAGTTGTGTAAAATCTATCGAGCCGTAATTTTAATCAGGGGTCTAAACAGCTCTTGTGTTTTTCAACACGTTTTCGAGCTTTCAATTGGTATCAGAGCGGGTACACTTGCTTGGTTTAAATACCTTAGTGTGATCCTTGACCCTATTTGAGATGGACCGGTCTCAATCGCTTAATGTTCCACCATTTTTTGATGGGAACAATTACGCATTCTGGAAAGTCAGAATGAGAGCATTTTTATGCTTTATGGAAGATACCGTTTGGGATGCGGTAGAGCTCGGCTGGACTAAGCCGGAAGCTCCTAAGGCAAATTGGGATAAGGCAGCTCTCGCAGTAGCCAATGCAAATAGTAAAGCTTTAAACGCTATATTTGTGCTATTTCACCTGATGAATTTCACAGGATCTCTCATATGACAGTTGCTAAGGAAGCTTGGGAGATTTTGGAGACCACTTATGAGGGTACAAAGAAAGTTAAGGACACAAAGCTTCAGATGCTTACCACCAAATTTGAAGAGCTCAAGATGGGTGATGATGAACCATTTGATTCATTCTATGGGAAGCTCAATGAAATTGTTATTGCTAAACTCAGTCTTGGGGAGAAGATTGAAGATGCTAAGGTGGTGAGAAAAGTATTGAGGTCCTTGCCTGAAAGTTTTAGAGCAAAAGTTACAGCCATAGAGGAAAGCAAGGATTTGGATGAGATTAAGATTCAAGAATTAGTTGGGTCTCTCCAAACATATCAGATGGGACTGCCTTCCCATAAGATGAGTAAATCACTTGCTCTTAAAACCATCACCGAAAGGATGGGTGATTCCTCCGAAGAAGATGGGGTGAAAAGGAGGTAGCATTTCTTGCGAAAAACTTCCGCAAATTTCTGAAGATGAAGAATAGTGGGAAACCATTCAACAGAGGAAAATTTTCATCTTTAAAAGGTGATAGGAAAGAGTTTACAAAGAAAGAAGGGAGGGAGTTTCAACCTTCTTCAGAAATTATATGCTATGAGTGCAATGGCCATGGACATCTAAAGAAGGTGTGTCCAAATTTTCTGAGGGGAAAAGGCAAAGCCTATGCCACGACACTCAGTGATTTAGACTCCTCTGATTCTGACTCGGAAGAGAGTTGTGACGGAGAGGGAAACTACTCCGCGTTCATGACCATTGCTCATGTGGAGTCATCGGATGATTTGGGTGCACTTGTGAAGGAGCTTGGTGAGCATTCTGATTCAGAGTCTATTGGGAATGTGGAAGAATTAGATGTTGAAGAAGAAGAAGAGAATACCGCTAATCTTCAAGAAAATTACTCCTTATTACTTGAGAAGTTAGGAGAGTATACCAGAGTAGCTAAGGCGGCTGTAAGGAAAATGAAGAAAGCTGAGGAAGATTATAGAAGTCTCTTGATCAGATATAAAGAGGCTAAGTGTGAGATTGAGACACTAAATGGCGAGTTGTCTGAAGCCTATACGAAGGTGAGGTTTCTTGAGCAAGAGGTAGTGCAAGCTCATGCCAAGATAGAAAGAGTCTCCTCCCAGAAGTTAGATGATGTTATCTCATCTCAAAAACTTTCGTCAGACAAGTCCGGGTTAGGATACACCGGAGGAAGTAGCTCATCAGCCAAAGTTACCAAAGAAGTGAAATTTGTAAAGGCCATAGAGCCTATTGTAGAAGAGCCCATTCTTGAGAACGTTAAGGCTGAGAAGAAGAATGTGAGTGAGCAACGGATGGTGAATAAGCCCCGAAATCATTCCATAGGTAGACATGAAACCAGAGGAAGATCTCTTCCAAGATCTCAACGGGGTTCCAGAATGGACTATGTGTGTCACTACTGCGGAATGCAAGGACATACCAGACCTAACTGTCAAAAGCTGAGATCAGACAACAACTCAAGCGCACCTCGGTCACGAGGAAGGAGAAATGACATGAGGTCTTGGGGTGGTGAACAACCGAGAAATCAGAATCGTGATCCTGGCATGATGGACGTGATGAAAATGATTGGTGCCTTCACCACTTGCTTAGAGAGTTTTACCAGAAGGTTTGACAATCCAAATTCTAGTACCCAATCCGTTAAGGATATCACCAAACGCACGTGACGTGTGGGTGAAGAGGGGTACTCATGCATAAGCATTATAACATGTCCACGCATAAATTCTTTCAATGTTAGGGACTTTTGTTGTTGCATCGTTTCATGCATTGCTCTACTGTTTCTGTTGGCGTTTTGTATCAGTTGTCTTGTTAATCTTTATTCTCTTGTTCTGTTTTTTCTTTGGGTGTGTTCAAAAAATTCAAAACCACATAAAAATAGAATATCCAAATAGTTTGATCACTTTGATGAGTTTTGTCTCAAAGCATGTTTTGCCTTGTACCTTTGTACTTATGGCTTTGTGCATTTAACGAGCTTAGCTTGTTCTCATGCACTCATATCATTGTGGAAGAAATTCTGAAATCTATGTGACTGTTGTAAATAGATCTTCAACCTTGTCATGAATGATTAGTGAATGTTTTTGTTGATCTTGAGACATGCATAGACTCATGCCTATATATCTTCCCATTTTATTTTTCTGCTTAAAAGAGCTCTCTAATTGTAAATCTCCAAATGAAAAGAGATATAGAGCTGCAAAAGCCTGTCGCACAAACTAGTATTCGACTAGGAAAAGGGAAAGCGACCAAAATAAAATGTATGATGCCCAAAAAAGCCAAAGGCTAACTCATAAATTGAAATATCAAAAATTTACAGGCATCTTTCTCTAAATGAGATTCTCTTTGCTCAAAAGTTGCAAATGATATGTTAAATATGGAGCCAAATGAAAAGCTTACATTGAATTGTTATCAAGTACGTGTGGGAGGTCATATATGCATGTTTCTATAATTGAGATAGGTCACTAATCTAGTGCTAGTTTGTATGCCTTGATTGAATTGATCATTGAAGCTTCACATTGACTAAGGATATCTCACTTTTGATATCCACACACAACACACAAGTCTATGTTCAATGAATGCCTTATTCATTTGTGTGATTGTACTTGTTTAAATGTGTTTTCACATGCTCAATCTTTGTTGATCAAACCCAAAAAGATTTTTGAGTGTTTTATTTGTTTTTGAAAGTGATTTTATACTTTCTTGTCGTTCGTTTTTGATTAAAGTGCATGTTTTTGTGTTTCTTCAAAAACTGGTTCAGGGTAGTTTCGCGAGAAGCTCGCGACTTAGAGCTTCCCGCGAAAAGAGTTGAGGAAAGTTTTTTTTATTTCATGTCACACAAAACTTTCGCGACTGTCTCGCGACTGTCTCGCAACAACAGCTTCTCGCCGAAATGCTGTTTGCTAAAATTGGATTTTTCCAATTTCAGACAGAAGCTACCGCGACTGTCTCGTGACTGTTTCGCGACCTAATGCTTCTCGCGAAAAATTTTGTGCTTCAGTGGCACTTCTCGCGACTGTTCGCGACTGTTTCAGCCCCTCTCTAACCCGCGAAAAATGGCGTGTTTTCAGTTTTTATATAGCTGATGTGACAGTTTTTCAAAACTATCAAACTTCCCTCGCTCAACCTCTTCTCAAACTTCTCAACCCAAAACACTTTCCATTCATTTCCCTTCAATCCAAGCATTTTTTCTGCATTTTCTTCTTCAAGGTATGTTTGTTAACCATTTCTCTTGTAGTTTTTGCTTAGATTATGCAGAATTTTTTGTTAGGCGTTCAAAATTGGGGATTTTCGAAACTTTGGGTTGGTTTTCTAAATTGGTGAATTTTTCTCATTTTTTTGATTGGGCTGTGT
>NW_027069836.1:274816-286578 GCF_002906115.3 Quercus suber
TGTGACCAGCCATCACTCAAAGACACACATACCTATTTGGTTTGCCACGAAAGATTGGAACTATCTGCTGTCAACTTTCGAGGATACATTCGAGAACATGGTTAAGGAATTCTATGCCAATGCCAGTGTCGTCGGCGATGAGATTAAATGTTGGGTTCGAGGAAAGAGCTTTTCTGTCACACCAATGTACTTGGCGGAAATTCTACACATTAACCGGCCAATACTCCCATACCGCCGTATATGATGAGCTGAACCCCGATGAAGAATATCTCAGACAGTCTTTAGGAGCTGATTTGGAATTCTCATCCACTAAGAAGTCAATCAATGTGGCATCTCTCTCTTCCGAGCTACGACTTCTCTCAATGATCATGTGTAGCAATCTCTATCCCTTGTCCAGCACCGGATATATGAACCTTGGTCGAGCTTTGTTTTTGAACGATCTGATCACGGATGTCGAGATTGATGTGTGCTCTCATATCTTTCACATTTTGGCAAAAACAGTTGACCGCACTGCTTCAAGGAATTGTCTTCCTTTCTCTCGCCTTATTTCAAAGATTTTGAAGCTCAAAGGTGTCCGTCCATTGGATGATGAACGTCCATATCCAAGGCCAAGTCCAATCAACATTCGGTCTCTCCATGCTAGTATGAGCCATGCCAAGAAGAACACAAGCAAGAAACTCATGCACCATCGGGTTCCTCGAGTTCTGCAGCTCGTATCAATGATGAACAGATCAACAATATCTTTACTGCTCTTCAAGAGATGAGTACAAAGATGTCCGGATTTGCGACTATCATGTACACTCACCACCGACGTCTTGATTCACAGCTCACATCTCTCCAAACTCAGATGGACGAAATTCAACGGAAGCTAGAAGGGGATGACTAGCTATTCCATGACAAAGGGGGAGATGATGTCATTGATAGGGGGAGTATGGAGATAGGGGAGAAGAAGTCAACAGTTCCTATGTTTACTTGTTTTGTGTTTAAAGCTTTGATACTATGCTTTATTTAAGTATTTATTTTCAGATGTTTCTTTTGTGATATTCTCTATGCTTTGTAGCACTCTTTGCATGTACCCATGTTGCTTTTGTAAGCTTTAAGGGTTGTTTTGTTTCATTGCATGATTTGTAGGCTTTTATGGTTTGTGCCATGTATTTGCAATACTTTGCTTATGCAGCCTTTATGCTTGTGCTATTGAAGTTTAATGTCATACATTTACTTCACTACATCACTCTTGTGCCCGTGTAGGATTGTTCCTAGATGCATATACGTTCTATGCATTGGTTGAGTGATGAACACTCTTGTGCCCTAGTAGGATTGTTCCTAGATGCAAATTCTTCAAGTATTTTGCATTGGTTGAGTGTTGGATGTGCAAATGGTACTCTTCATATGAGCTTATCATCTTGCATATCCGGATGTTCATTCCTTGTGTGAATGAGCATAGTAATTGCTTGTGTATAGTGATTACTCGTTTGATCTTGCCATGATTTAGTGTTTCTATTTCATTCTGCTTGATCATGTGCTTATTGCTCCATATGCTTTTCAAGTTTTCTGCATACAATGATAATATTTTGTTGTTGTGTTTCAGGAGTTACTTGTTCATATGTTTCAAGAGCTTATCAGAATCTAGAATTAGGTGTGAGTGAGTTTTGCCTGTGTTCCCAAACTCACGTTTAAGTCTAGAGTCTGTTTTAGGGTTTTGTCACGGAATAGCCAAAGGGGGAGATTGTAAAGTTGTGATTTACAACTATGTGTTTTGTTGGCTTTTATTCCGTGCCAAATTTGATTGTAATTACTATCAATTGTTTATACCCTGTATTTGTTGTGGGAATTGTTGTAAGGGGTGTGTGATAGAGAGTGTGTGAAGACTCAAGCAATTTGGAAGCTGATGGAATCTCGCGGTATCTCGCGACTAAGCTTCCCGCGAAGTGAAGCATGTGCCCTGCACATGCTGGAATGCGAAGAGTCATGACAGATGGAGACAGCTGTCTCTCGCGAGTATCTCGCGGGTAAGGCCTTCCCGCGAGACACCCGCGAGACATGCTGTTCTGCCAGCCTGTACTGACTGACTCACACATTTTGCACCTATCCTATATAAACCCCATTACCCACAAATGTTGAGGAATGCTTCAGAGAGAAAACCCTAGCCAAACATTTGTAATTAGAGATTGTCATCCCCACCTTTCTCTATACACTTGCTTGTGGTATCTCCTCAACCCTTCCCTCTCCATTTCCACACCATTGAGAGTTGATAGCCCAAACACTTACCACACCTTTTGAGAGTGTTGTGTGACGTTTTGGTGCTGCTGGGAAGCATTGGAAGAAGCCTGGAATGGCAGATGCAACATGGAGCTTGTTGCGGGATCCGGATAACTAAGACAAGACACGGTTCCGAGAAGCCTTGTTGGAGTAGGAGCTTGGAGGGCTTAGGTACATCGGGTAGATTAGGCTTGGAGGGTCTCTTGCTTACTCATGTATCCCAACTGATTGTCTAGTGGATCGATTTCCGCTTGGAGGGCGGCGGAGAGGTTTTTCGCCGAGTTCTTCGGTTTCCTCTTCGAAAACACGTCTTGGTGTTTTCTGTGTTTGCATCTCTCTTCCCTACTCTTTTATATTCCATTACACTGCTGTGTTGTTTAGTTTATGGATTAGAGTAGCTATATTGTTCATCCGCTCGCTTTACACTATTCCGCACTTTATATTAAAGTTGTGTAAAATCTATCGAGCCGTAATTTTAATCGGGGAGGTCTAACAGACACTCTCTGTTCTTTTCAACACGTTTTCGAGCTTTCAAATTGGTTATTTTTGGTTTCTTTCTTTAACAATTTGAAACATATACTTGTAATTACAATTGTCTATTTACAACTTATTTTGTTACTGTATGGATTATCTATATATATATTATATATATATATAAATTATTTTTCTTTTAATACTTTCTTTTAATCTTGCCCTCCTAGACTGAAATCTTAGCTCCACCACTGATTATGCTTATTGAAATATTCAGAATAATGCTACCAAACTAGTAATTATTAATTAAAATATTCTAATAGCTTCTTTTTTTTTTTTTTTTTTTTTGAGAATAAACTAATTGTCTATTATATTATAATAATAATAAAAAAACACACCCATAAAAATTCAAGAGCCACAAGCAAAAAGGGACTGATAAGCAACAATTAGATTATTACATGAAGAAATTCTTTTAGGGCACCCCTGAAGATAATAGGAAGAGGAATTTTGAACACAGGGTTTTATAGATATTATGAGGTTTTAAAAACCAATAAGCCAACCCCTTGAAGTTAAGCTAATAGTATTAGATAAAGCAATTATTGGGTTGCCTATCAAGAAAGTTAATTTCGTATCGGAATCTGTTTTGGAATGCCAAGTGTAATACTCGAAAAAAAAAAAAAAAAGATTAAAAGGAAGGGTATTTAAGTAAATCTCTTGTGGGGTCAATTTTATAATTAATATTATTACTAAGGGAGATTTTAGAAAACTAGGTTGAAACCCTAACTATATATAAACTAAGTTAGAGTATAACGATTGATATTTTTTAAGGAGGACCTCTGAGTTTGTTCAGGTAGAGAAAGATTAATGACACACTTGAGGTAAGAGCCTAAGAAATCTCATATTTTGTCAAATCTATATTCTATATGAAATTATAATATTTTTATGTGGGTATTTTTGGCCAATAGTAAAACGATCTAAATATCTAGTGAGTTTCATGATGTAAATGAAGAAGAAGGATTTTGGACGCTAGGCCCTATTGGGTACGGGAGTTCAAACATATGTTTTCAGTTTTTAAACAACATTACACGTATTTTTATACACTTTTTCACCCACACGTATTTTTAAAAAAAATTGAAAATTGTTGTTTAAACACACGTACCAAACGTGCCTTCCTATCTTGAAAATCTGACATTTTCTAAGACTTTAATTGCATTAACTGCGATAGAAACTGTAGATTTTTATGTTGTATTAAGATTTGTTCGATCTGGTAAGTGTGAAGTTTCTACACAATTTTTCTTTAAAGAATAGTGACCTAAGTACTAGACTTGATGATATACAGAAGCCTAGTAGTCTAGGCATGCTTTGAGGTCGACATAGACTCACATGCTTTTGAAAAAAAGAAAAAAAAAATGGTGTGGTGTATTCGTAAATGTCCTGGTGCTTTGATTTTTGTATGATATAGTACTTAGTTTGTCCTCATCTCAGGAGAACAAATGGTGGCAAAAAAAAAAAAAAAACGCTTATAGATATATGGCTAAAAGTATAGTGTGTTCTATAGGTTTTATTCCTAGGGAATTATTTGTGGCAAAAAGTAAAGAAACAAAAATATTATGACTATGTGAGTTTGGTGTAAGAAATAGGGGATTATTGTTTGGCTTAGTGAGGGGACAAAATTTATATAGATAAATTAATGATAGCTCTAAAATATATAAGATGGATATTTTTAGCAGTTTCTCTTCTGACTGGATACCGTTACAAGTTTTTATTTATTTATTTATTTATTTATTATTATTATTATTGAGTAAATGGTACCTACAAAATTGTTTTAGGTGATATCTAAGGATTTTAGAAGAAATGTTAGAGAGAAGCTCCTTTTAGTATGACTTTTGGAGGTAAGCAACCTTATCCTAATTGGGTTTTATTTTGCCTATATTAATGTATTTTTTAACTACTGAAAATTGTTTATAATTGTTAGAGTTTTTATTTCTATTGTATTACTGATTTCAAGTAAAGGATTATTACAAATATATTTTAATACTGAAGATATGATTTTTATATACATGCTTGAATAAGATATATTTTTGTTAGAAACTATGATTTCATATATATGGTTATGGATAATCTGACTATGAATTGATTCTGATACCCAAACTAATGGGGTTATTCATTAGTACTCTGATGCCCAATCACGGGAATATAGTGTGACTATAGTCATAAGATTGTTAAGAATATGAATTATGTTTGAATATTCGAACTATTTTGAGTCCTTAAACTACATATGTGATTTTGGAAATGTTTGAGTATTTGAACTATTGTAAGTTATAGCTTTTGATATATGGAAAAATAACCATTTTCTAAACCATCTATGATATATTTGTAAGATTAAAATATGTGATCTATGTGCAACTTATTATTTTAAGACTATGAAGCTTCTTCAGTTATTTTGAAAACACTTAGTATATTATAACTTTTGAAAACACATATTACATCTTATACTTTACAGATCTATTGCTTAATAGAACTTATTAGGAATTTGGTTACTTATTGAGTTGTCAACTCACTCCCTTTTTCCCCTCCAGTTTCAAATTGTGAAGAATAGCAAGTTTTGAGAGTTTTGATGTTGTGTTGTGAGTAGAGAAAGAAGCTTAGTGATTTTGGAATTAGATGGCCTTGTAATAGTCTTATATCTTTCGGCCACTTTGCATTATATATGTACATGAGGTTTAGATTTTATTTCTTTTAAATTATTGGAGATCTATTCATAAAGAAATTTTTGAGGATAACTTTTAGTGCTAAGAAGGCCTTGCATACTTGTAGGGTGATTACTTATAAGCGTACGGCTGTTGTCACGTGTTTATCTTTATGATTGGGTTCGGGGTGTGACACCAAGAAATCGAGATATTTTGACACCGGTTTATACTGGTTTACTGTTTCAAGATTACAACTATTTTGGCAATTAGTGTGTTCATGTATTTATTTATGTACGTATTATTATCAATATAAAACATAAAATTAAAATATTTTAAAAGCCAAAATATTAGCCTAAGAACATTATCCTTATGTATTAGCTTAAATAACATTTTTAAATTTTTTTTTTTTAAATTTTTTATAGTACCAACTGAAACACCAGACAATTCTTCAGTATAGCTAGTACAAGCTGGTACAACTTAGTGTTTTATCCAGTAAATTTAGAAGGGTGTCAGTACCCAATATAATATTGACCTCTTTATTGACTATCTGCCTTTATTTGTTTATTTATTTATTTATAGTATTTAGATAATATGCTTAGGCTGAAACTACGAAGAGGGAATGGTCTTTTTGAGGTTACCTGGCGGTTGGCTATCTACGTGTGATACAGTGCAGTTTACTCCTTTCAAAGTAAAAACCCTTGGTTTGTCATTTACAAAATTTTCCAGTAGAAGAGGAACTGCTATTTTGGAGCTTACCTTGAGGTTGGTTGTCTGCAAGTGACACAATACAGTTTAATCCTTTTCAAGCTAATAACCCTTTGTTTATCTATCTTTTTATTTGAGAAACCCTTTGTTTATCTATAGAATATATAATAACATCCGTTTGGTTTTATGAATGATTTTTAACTAATATTTTAAGATTCTGTAATAAATTAAAAGACTGGGGCCATAAAACCTCTTCATATCAAGAACTGTTTAACTCCTTCAATACGTGCTTAGTACAATCCATTTCTATTGGACTACAATGTTCATCTTAGTAAAATATATAATTCGTTCTTGGAATCTCGTATGTTAATTAAGCAAAAGGAGGATTGGTATTTAGAATATGGAATTGCACTAGGCTGTTGCAACTTATTTAAATGGAAAAAGTTTATATATGTGCTTTATTTTGATGATATTATATGATACACTAAGAGCTTCCACATGGTTGAGGAATATATGTCTTAATGTTAGAAAATATATGTGAGTTTTAATTAGTTCAATTGGTAAAATCGAGCAATCTTCGTCGAGCGGATTTCACAGGTTGAAAATCTATCATATCTAATAATAATAATAATAATAATAATAATAATAAAAGGTTAGAAAATATGTCGTAAGTGTGTAGCAATGAGGGCTTGATGGCAAGGATTAGGATTTAGGAACCAAGGCTAGCTCATCCCTTGGGTTCCAAATCTTCATTGAATTAATATATCTCATAATGCCAAGGATAAAAAGATTGCAGTTTAGATACTTGGTTGAAATATAGTTTCATTAATAAGATAATAGCCATGGTTTTAAAAATCGGATCGGCTGGTTCAATTGGGATCTAGGCACTAATCCGTTCTAGTTATGGCTAAAAACTGGAATATAGAAAAAAAAACAAGTTTAACCAGAACCAGCCAGTTTAACCATGAAAACTGAAAATCGAGACGACTCAATTGATTTTTGAATGGTTCTATTAAGATGACAAAATTATCCCAAAGTCACAGTTGTTAAAGCAATCAAAGGCACTTTTAATCTTAGCTTTTGTTTTTAATCTCTTGAAAAAGAAATAGAAAGACCCACAATAGATCTACAGATTTTGACTTACAAATCTTTATCATAGTTTTCATCTTTCAACTCCCTTTTGGAGGCACACCACAGATTTCATAGTGTCCACTGTGCCTATGTCGTCATGAGAGAGAGAGAGAGAGATTTAGATTTGAAATCTGTAGTGATGGAGGTTTGAAATCTAGAAATTTGAATTAATGAGAGCAAGTGGGTGGTTATGAGATCTATAACTATGAGAGAAACTTATTAGATTTGCAATATGAGAGAGAGAGAGGGAGAGAAATTTAGGATCTGTTTGGATTGAGGGGAGAGGGAGGGAGAGTAGAGTAGAGTTAGCTAAAAATAGGCTAATTTTTTACCAATTCTACTTTACTCTACTTTATTCATCCTTCTTTTCCCTCAATCCAAATAGATCATTAGATCTAGTCTAAGAGTAGTGGGCGGCTGGGCTGCACCTTTGCTGATGGCTATACTTTACTATTTATATGGAGTATTTGGTTTAGGGTTGTGGACATTTTTTATTATTATTATTTAAGGAAATGATATTAGTTTGTATAGTGGATTGTTTTGGTCCCTTTGGACCTTTAGTAAAGTAGCACAACTGTATAAGTAAGTCACAAGCATGACATATTCTTATTATTATATTTTTGTTTGTTTGTTTGCTTTTCCTTTTTAAGAGGATTATTTTTGTTAATTAAATGAAATAACTTGAAATTTACTCAATTTTTATTTAAAGCGAATTCACAAAAACCAACTACTATTTTCTTATATTAATAATTTCAAAACATAATTTTTGAGATCAACAACTACACTTTTTTGTTTTTTTTGTTTTTTTTTTTGGTTTTTATAATCAACCATTACAATTTAACTATTTAAGTCATAAAAGAAAATAAAGACTTCCATACAAGCTTTCAAGATGGATAGTTGAGTCCAACATTTTTAAAGTGATAGTTGTCTGTGCCCACTAATTGTTTTGTTTTTTTTTTTTGTTTGTTTGTTTTTTTTAGTTATGACCGTCTTTGCCACTAATTGTTTTGCTTTAAGGATGGTATTGTAATATGTTTAGTTACATTGTTTTTAATATAAAAGATGAAAACTCACTTAAATTTTTTTTAAAATATTATAACAAGATATATTATTAGTCTTTAACTTATTATATATTTGTGTAATTTTAAAATTATTAATTAATTATTTATAATAACACCAATTCGACCACCATTAGACCCTGGTTAAACCAAAAAACCAATAATTACTTCCTTTTTTTTTTATTCTTTGACCATAATGGTTTTTAAAATGATGATAATAAGTAATAAAAGTACACAACTAGCATTTCACCTACTCATTCATCCCGCATTCATAATCATAGGAGTAGGGTTACTGACCCAAAAAACAAGGAAAAGCAAAATAAGGCAAAGGAATAACAACAACGACGACGACAGCAACAACAGCTGCAACAACAACGTACGTAGGAAAGGTACGTACGAACCCATGTTAAGTCATCACGTCATGTGAGACGATCGAGTAGCGACGACTGCATGCATGTCTAGTGCATGTGAGTCACCACCTTTATTTTGTTAGGCCTTTCTGATTAGTGCCATAATCTCCATTGTCCGTCTGAGCACCATTTACTTCCTGATTTTCGGTTTGTCCAGCTGAGTTGTTACCTCCAATTGGTGTATTACTCGTGGGCTTATCAGCTGGCTGGGTTGAGGTTAAGCCTCCGCACGGTGTTTTAGAATCCATTATACTCTAAATTTTTTTTTTTTTTATTTTTAAAATTTCTTTTCCCTCTTGGAGATAGAAATGATCACATTGATCCCCTTTTATAAAGAGTAAGAACACCTTCTGCTTACATTTCAGCCAAAAAAAAAAAAGTCGTTGCTTATCTCCTTCTTTTCTTTCTTTAAACATCTATTAACAATTTAATCCAAAGTCAAAGTATTTATTAATTCTTGAGAGAATAGATTGAAATTGATAAATAAGATAAAGGAATAATATAAAAATTGCCTCACGACAGTTGGTCTTTCACAATAACTGAAATTGATTTTTCTCATATCACAGCACTTCTTAAGTTAAATTAAAAAAAAAAAAAAAATCATCTACCAAACAAGTTTAAAAATTCTCACGACACTTCAACTTAAAGTAGTGGGTCTATATTTTAAATTTAAAATGATTACGAAAAAAAAAAAAAAACTCCACCTTATTTTCTCATTGCATTAAATCCCTAATTCATCCCTACACTAATCTTACATGTTTAAACTTTATTTACAAAGATTAATCTCTTGATTTGAATGTTTGTTAATTATGAATTGATTTTTTTTTTTTTTATAATTTTTTTTTCTATTGATGTCGACTAATATTTTTTTGATCGATTTTGCTTATAATGGGGGGCAGGGAGCAGGGTGGTCAATTTCCCCCTGACTCATACAGTGTTTCATATGTACTATTGTTAGGAATCTCTTATATGCTTTGCCCTCCTTGATGCAAAAAAATAAACACAAAAGAGTCACGCATAATAGATAAAATTATGATAATAATAATCATGTATTTTAGTGTTTTTTTTTTTTTATAGTATTTTAATTGATAGTCCAATACTTTACAAATTTTTTTTTTTTTCCTTTTCCTCAATTTCTTGACATTTCAGTTTTAAACTATGGGTTTATGTTATGAATCTAAATTTTAAATACTTTTAAAAATAGATAAAATTTTGAATTTATCTATATTTTTATAAGCAATCAAGACAGTGAGATATATATACAATTATGCAAGTAAATTGCTATACTTTTAATATTTTCAAATTGATTTTTTTTTTCGCAACTTATTTTAAAGTATTAACTTCGATATCTCACTATAGTCTACATTTATATTAGTTTTTGTATGACACTTATAGCTTGTATGCTAAAAGAAACTATATATATATATATATAGTAAAGATTTCATTCTCAATCATGCATTTTAGTGTTTTTTTTTTTATTTTTTTTTTTATAGTATTTTAATTGATAGTCCAATACTTTACAAATTTTTTTTTTTTGCCTTTTCCTCAATTTCTTGACATTTCAGTTTTAAACTGTGGGTTTATGTTATGAATCTAAATTTTAAATACTTTTAAAAATAGATAAAATTTTGAATTTTATCTATATTTTTATAAGCAATCAAGACAGTGAGGCATATATACAATTATGCAAGTAAATTGCTATACTTTTAATATTTTCAAATTGATTTTTTTTTCGCAACTTATTTTAAAGTATTAACTTCGATGTCTCACTATAGTCAACATTTATATTAGTTTTTGTGTGACACTTATAGCTCGTATGCTAAAAGAAACTATATATATATAGTAAAGATTTCATTCTCTTGTGATCAACGTTTACTACAACAAACAACCAAAATCACACCAATGTATTTACTTCACACTCATTCAACCAAAAGAATAAAAATTCAATACAATATCAAATGAAAATACCATTGCCATAAAATTTTGGTGTGAGTTTTTTACCTGAGGTGATACAAATTTCAGTTGAGTTTAGAAGCAGTTGTGGATTTGTGGAGCAAAGTAGAATTCAGTTCAGACAACAAGCAAGACACTCTAAATGGAAGGAGATGTGCAGCAATTATACGAGAATAACTTGATTTTATGGAGTTTGAGTTTTCTTTATAACTCGACATTCAAGTAATCAAGTTATATTAAACCAAGTGAACCCGTACACCTGACACCAAGACAGTTTGAAAATAGCTTTAACATAACTCGATTTTAAAATAATCGAGTCTGAATTTAACATATCTTGATTTTACTATAATCGAGTTATTCAGGGATTAAAAAAAAAAAATGCATGCCACGCTGGCTGGCCAGCATGGCACAAAGCTGAAGCTAACTCAACTATTGTATGATCGAGTTCTTCGCAAAACTCAACTTTGCTATTATCGAGTTACTAAAGATGGATATTTCCTTAATTAGTTTGGGAAAGGGGGCAGCATGCTGCTTTTTTTGCGCGAAAAGGGCATTTGCCCATTTTAGCCCTCATTTAAGATAAGGAAAAATTAATTTGGTCTTTATATATATAAAAAAATTTCTTAGCAAAGATTTTTAATTTTTTTAATTTTTAATTTTATTATTATTATTATTATTATATTTTATTATTATTTTATTTTTGTGGTAGTTATCTCAATGATGGTTCAAAATGCACGATACAAGAAGGGTAGTGTTGTGAGTAAGATTGTTAGTATGGATTGGCATAAACTGTGTTTATAAGATGAAGAAGAATGCAAAAGGAGATATGGACCCAAAAAAAAAAAAACAAAACAATTGGTGGTCAAAGTCTATAACTAGTGGTCATGTATTGACTATGATGAGTTATTTTCCCCAGTTGCTAGTTCAGAAACCATACAATTGCTAATTTCATTCAACTCATAATAAATGGAGAATATTTTAGATGGTTGTTAAACCTACCATTTTGAGTAGGCCATAGGCTATGTTGTGAAAAGGCATGAGACAAAGTTTGTATGCTAAAAGAAACTATATATATATATATATAT
>NW_027069836.1:293062-353848 GCF_002906115.3 Quercus suber
TTTATTATTATATTATTATTATATATTTATTTATTATTTATTTTTGTGTAGTTATCTCAATGATGGTTCAAAATGCACGATACAAGAAGGGTAGTGTTGTGAGTAAGATTGTTAGTATGGATTGGCATAAACTGTGTTTATAAGATGAAGAAGAATGCAAAAGGAGATATGGACCCAAAAAAAAAAAAACAAAACAATTGGTGGTCAAAGTCTATAACTAGTGGTCATGTATTGACTATGATGAGTTATTTTCCCCAGTTGCTAGTTCAGAAACCATACAATTGCTAATTTCATTCAACTCATAATAAATGGAGATATTTTAGATGGTTGTTAAACCTACCATTTTGAGTAGGCCATAGGCTATGTTGTGAAAGGCATGAGACAAAGTTTGTATGCTAAAAGAAACTATATATATATATATATATGGCTTCAAATTGGTACCAAGAGCTGAAGACTTGAGTCAATAGGATTGACAATTACTTTTAGAGAAGTGATTCACCATATGACCACGTGAACACACACTTTATAGTAAGGTGAATCAAAATGGAGATATTTTATTTTTTATTTATTTATTTATTTATTTTTTGGTGTGGATGATTTAACTTTTACAATCAAGAATCAAATTTATCTGAAGATATATAATATATATATATATATATAGGCATCAAGGTGAAGCAAATGAAGGATAGGATATTATTTCTAAGAATAATATGCTAAAGAGATTTATAAGAAAATTTGAGATGTTAGATTACAAGCCAATAAACACTGAGTTAAGTTGTCAAAACATGACACAAAAAGAAAGTAAATCCAACACATTTTAGGAGCTTGGTTGGAAGTTTAAGGTAGCCAATATGCACAATAGGTTACGATACCATGTGAAAATATCTAAGAATTCTAGAGAGAATCTAAACTGAATTTCTATTATTGAAAATTTGAATTTTACAAATCAAGAATCAGATTGAGTTAGCCTTTGTTTTACATTATATACAAACAGAGTTGCTAACAAAAAATAAGAGGGAAATCTAACTAACAAATATTTTATACGACATAGTTTGGTTAAATTGCAATGGCACAGTTTTGTTTTTGAAATTAACATCTCCAAAAACGATTGTATTTCTTCGTTCTTCTTAAGCGTTGATACACTAACTTGAGGTCTCTAACTCTACATGCCTGAATCGATATAGGGATTCTGGTGAAAGTAGCTTCCTGTGATTAATGGAGATCTTACCAGCACCATTAATGTAGGGAATATTGGGTCGTGGAGCTCATAGACGTACCCAAGGGAAGTTGGGGGGGTTTTGAAAAGAAATGCATGGCCCTCATAAGCATGCCATCCATAGTTACCACCCTTAGTACGTGGCAAATATACTCGTGCATAACCTGCACATTATGTAGAAAAATGGTTACTATACATGCATGTTCACGATTCAATTAGAAAAAGGGTAAGAGTTATTTCCCTATTATTAAGCCTCAACCTTTACGATATAAGAATTGTGCAGTGGGGTCAGTGCTCAGAGTGTGAGAGAGAGAGAGAGACAGAGTAGCCATTAACAAAATACTACCTATTCCAAGCAACGCAATGTGGTATAAAGGTCGGAGTGGGGCATCCGGTCCAGAAGAGAGGTGGTGCCTATTGCTGTATTTCACACTAGTGCCACCTCTCCTGTGAAGGAGCTCCACTATAACCTCATTCTATTTTCCGAGCTCACTTGAATCATCAGCTTTGTGAATTTGATACATGCACCTACTAATTAGAAGTTGAAGGTGGTGTCGAGGAAGAGAAGACCCTAGCTGATCCTTTGCATTGCATATATAAACCCAGGCTAGGGCCATCTCTCCTGCGACACAAATCCCTCAACTCCTTTTCCTTCCTTGCTTCCTCTTTTCCATGCTCACATTATGCTCATAAACTTCATTTTATAGACCAAATCTGGGATCTTTCTTTGTCCCTTCATGTAATAATACAATGAAATACTCAGACAAGTGCAATGAAGTTGCTTACATTTTGGTCATTGTCAAAGTTCAATGTCTTAATATTTTTCTACTACACAATGAAACTATTTCTTTTAGCTTTTCTCTTTTCCATGACTCTCCTACCCTAAACCCCACGAAATCTACAGACCAAATTAAGCCGCGGACTTTTTTTCTCTATCTTCATGGATATTACTAATGCAATACAATGAAGTTACTCACAATTCGGAGGGCTTAGCCGCACAATGAATTGATGGGAACCATTCAAAGCATGGTCAATTTCAAGTTACAATATTTCTACTTCAAATTAAGTTCAAATACGAAAGTAATGTGTTTCTTGTCTTCTTCTTTCTTTGTTTTGTGAATCAAGGCATAACAATGTGTTTTTTTATGAATATTTTAATAGTAAAAATATATAGAAAATATAAATAAAAATATTTTTAATAATTTTTTAATCGCCGAGTCTCGCTGCACCCGCACCCTTCTTTTTCAAAAATTGCCGAGTCCCGCACCCGCACCTGCACCCGCACCCGCACCAGAGTCCTGAAACGCACCCGTGCTTCATAGGTGAAAAGCCTTCTTCCAAGCCAAAATTTCAGAAGGGAAAGGCTCCTAGCCGTGGACAACAAAGCAAAAAGAAGTAGGCAGAGACTGGTGGACAAAATGCTGTGAGTGAAAAGCATCCTTTGAGTGGAAGGTTGTCAATTCGAACCTATTTGGGTCAAGCACGCCTCTGAATTTTGGCACTGATTTAGTAGATATGTCCAGAATAGGAATGGAGTTTAAGGGGTTTCATGCTGGGAGCTTCGAGGAAGCCAATTCAATGCTGGTTGAGCGACTTCTACAGGCCAGTGCTGAAGAACTAAGTGAAGGTGATTGCATCGAAGGATCAGAGATGGCTCTTGATCCGGCAATTGGAATAGGTCAAGATGATGGAGTGGGTCAGGCTCTTCACAACAAAGGGTCTTAAAGAAAACCATTGGCAGAAATCTCCAACTGTCCACCACCGGAGGAAAATCACTCGGAATCAACTATGGAGACGGATGCTCTGCGAATGGCCAAGTCGGGACTCAAAAGGATCGATCCATCACTTCGGTAAAAAAGAATTGAACTTGAAAAAGAGGATGGTCCGATGGAAGAAGAAGGGCCTCACTCGAAGGCAGATATGCAAATTGAATAAGGAGGTGAGCTTCTCAACCCTTCCAATTAAGCTGTCGTTTAATTTTTTTTTCTTTATTTGTGTTAATGATGAATATGTTGATTTGGAATTGTCGGGGTGCTCTTAGCCCAAATTTTTGTAATAATGTTAATGATATGATATGTACACTCCCCTGCTATCATGATCATCATGGAAACCAAAGTCTGTGGTGACAGAGCCAAAAGGATTGTTGATAGGCTCCATATGGATGGGGCGATTATTGCTAACTCAATTTGAACGGTTTTTAGACCCCTTTACCCAACCAGATTAACCTAGTTAATTAGCCAAGTGATTAACTTAGTCAAATTATACAAATCTAGGTTATTATAATCAAACAATCATATCAAGTATATAGCAGCGGAAAAGTAAATAATACAATGATATGATGACCCAGGAAACCACACGGTAAAAATTTGATGAGGATTTAACCTAACTATCCTCAAGATAAACTAGAATCCCTTATCTTGAAAGAATCGAAGTTCATACAATAAGACTTACAAGCCCCCACACTCGACTTCTTATTGCTACCCACCAGTAGAACTTACTGACACGACCACGTGCAAGCTCCGAGACTACGGACTCCTTCTTTCTTGGATTCACCACTAGAAATAAGCACACTCGCTTGTGTTTCTTTAAGTTTCAATGGCAGCAACTGAATTGATCATCAAGGTGTAGATAACATCTCC
Source organism: Quercus suber (assembly GCF_002906115.3). Taxonomy (NCBI): domain Eukaryota; kingdom Viridiplantae; phylum Streptophyta; class Magnoliopsida; order Fagales; family Fagaceae; genus Quercus; species Quercus suber. The sequence continues at coordinate 296,918 of NW_027069836.1, forward strand.
TCCTTGAAAACTCTAAGCTTTGTGTAAAGAAAAGTTCCTCTGGATCTCACAAGAGATTTACACAAAACAACAATATGAGCAACACGAGCAATATCTAAAACATGGCTAGGGTTTGCCTTATATACCTTGGCAAAACATAAAATCCTAAAACGTTTTAAATAGGCTAGGGTTGAGTTGGAAATCTGCAGAAAAAAACATTCTGCTCGATATTCGATCGATCAAACTTAAGCTTCGATCGATCGAGCCAGGACAAAAGTCACTAATGCTTTCTGCAGGCACTCGATTCCAACTTTACATAAACGCACAACTTTGAGCATGTCTAAACACGACTAAATAAACCTGTTTTGATCATGGTTTGCCAACAATACAAATTAGAGTTCTAAATACATTAAATCCTAAATCTTTAGAACCTAACAAACTCCCCCTTTGGCAATCCGTGACAAAACATAACTAAAAGCTCAAAGTTTACAAAATAAAGCCCTTTACAAAAAAAATGCTCATAACAACAAATTCAATCCTAACTACTATCCATCAGTTGCAAGTGTAAACAGCAGCTCAATTGAATCAACTTGTATTTCCTAAAATACTCAACAAACGCATAAACGCTATGTGACAGAAAAACAATAAAACAACAAATAGGTAAACTAACTCTCTCCCTAAGCTAGATACAACAAAAACAATGTTAACTCCCTTTTAAACAAATCATTCTTGTATTTTCCACACAACACAAAATAAAGACGTATACCAATTAATAACTCATAAATATAAATCAATAAGCAGTGAACACAAGAATCATATAAAACAATAAATGTAACTGGAAGTAACATGAAAAACCCACCAACAATACATCTAGAGCCAAAAGAATGTAAATACAAGATACAGCTCCTAGATACAATCTAATCACTATAGGCTCCAAAGAACACAAAACTCCCCCTAACAACAAAAAACTCTACAGGCTAATCAAAATCTACTCCCCCTTTTTGTGACAGAATGCCAAAGGGCAATCATAACCCATCATCAAAAGAAGGTGGTGAAGGAGAACGTCGAGAAAGCGCTAACTCTGCACGCAAAGCACGAACCTCATCGAGCAAGTCTACCAAATTTGTCCATGAGCCGCCTGAATAGTCAAGACATGATCCAACGTACGTCGAATGTCTAAATCATCTGAAGTAGTTGGTGGAGGAACATCAGCAGCGACAGCAGCACCAGACGCCTCAGCCTGTGCATCGACTGTAGAAGAGGGAGGAGGGGGTGCAACACCAGAAGACCGAACACGAGGAGGCCTCAAATGTGCAGCCCTCAGACGAAGAAAAGAGGCACTTATGGGACCAGTAATATGGACGGGCTCAAAAGCAGGGAAACCATCTAGACCTATAAACAACAAAATCCTATGAATGAAGATAGGATAAACAAGGGCGTGACCAACAACGCTACTCCTATGAATCTCATTCAAAGAATGAAGAAACAGATGAGGAAAAGAAATAGAAGCACCAGACACAAGGGCATACAAAAATACACATCTCTCAATGGGGATGATGTGGAGATGAGAGATAGACCATAAAGAATGACACGCTATCCTAAGAAAAAGGTAAGTAGTCACAAGAAGCTCAGCGGACGTAATCCGAGGATCAGAACCCCACTGGATAGAAGACCCAGTGATGTATGACATAATGTCATCAAGGGGTGGAGACTCCTCATATGGATAGTCAAGCTGCCTCACAACTGGGACCCCAAGAGCCTCAGCCACTACATCAGGAGTAATGGTGAACTCTACACCTCGTATCCAACTCCTAACAAGGGTGTTGGAATCATAGATGTGACAAGAGAGGTTCGAGTAGAACTCTCTAATAAGGGCGGTCAGAGGTGGATGATCTATCTCCAACAAAGATAGCCAGCCCCTACTCTCAAAATTTGCCCTAATGGCACGATCAACCTTATCTAAAACTACAGAACACTCAGCCCAAATCTTCCTCTTATTGTTCAGCTTCTCAAAGGCCTCTCTACTCTTGGCATCCTTAAACAACTTACTCCTAGAGGGTGACACAGAAGAAGTGGAGGGTGTCCTATGAGCTCTAGTTTTCCTAGATATGGTGCTAAGGAAAGGACAAGGACATACAGCAGAACAAAAAAAAAAAGAAAAAGGAAAAACCAAGGGCAAACTGCAAGTTAGCATAGAAATAGATATAGAACAAAAATCTATATGATGCATGAACAATAAAATGGCATGATGCATGCTCTAATGTAGTGAAACTAGGTTCAATTGAAGTCCAAATTCAAAAAATTGGCTTGAGCATAGAGTTTCTAACCAAAACCCCAAAAATTTGAAAACTACTTGAATTTTTTTAAAGAATTTGACAAATGGATCAACACAAAAAATAGAAAACAGATAATAATGATCAATTACATCAAAACAACAAGCCAATTTCATCAATTGGATTCAAAACAAACCCTAGAATTTTTAATTTTTCACAAAACCCCAAATTGATTAAATTAACCATCATAAATCATGAATATATCAATATACCAACAAAACCCATTGATCAATTTCTCAAAATAAGGCGTGATTAAAGAAAAATCCTATTTTATCCATAGTCCGAAAATTTACCCAAAAACCATGAAAAAATGCATGAAATCATGAAAAACAATGCAAAAGTAAGGGTAAAAAGGACATGCCGGCTTATAAAGAGAGAGACCTTGCAAAATTTTTGAAGGAAAACGACAAAAAATGGATGATTGTGCTTTGCCGAGTCGGAGAGAGAGAGAAAAGAGAAGAACTTTTGAAAAAAAATGGTTTGAACAAGTCAAACCCAGATTTTTAAAAAACCTGAAACACGATATTTGATTGATCGAAAAACAGTTTCGATCGATCGAATAGGATAGCGGCTCACCCAAAATTTTAAGTGCAATTTCGATTGATAAAAAAACAGATGGGATCAATTGAATTTTTAGAAAAAGCACTTTTTTTTTTTTTTTGAAAAACTCAGCAATTTTGTGGATTCACTCCTCAAAGCATTGAAAAATATGAAATAAATGCATGAGTATGAGATGAAAAGAGTTTAAAAAACCCAAGATTTTATACCCGATTTTCCAAAATTAAGATTTTCAAACAAAACTCCCCTTTTAATTCTCAAGTAGCAAATCAGTTATGCATAAAACTCAATGTATTTTTTAGACTTGGTTGGTCAGACCAAAAACACACACCATAACATGTACAATGTTTAGCAAGGAGTAACTTGTGTAGTGTGTGCAACTAGCAAAAACTTGAGATACATGTGAGGTGATATATGAACAAAAATCAATCACAAAGTCTACAAAATTCATCACATAGAATTTAAAAGAGACTATCTCCTAAAGAGTTACATCATATAACTCTCACATCTCCTAGAACATAAGCTTGCAATCATGTAAGTTTCTTGATTTTTTCCTCATAATATACATACCAATTTTAATTTATGTGATTTGGTATCAAGTCTAATAGTACACACCAATTTTAAGCATTAAGCAATTAAACCGAGACTACACCTTATGTTCTTTTTATGCATGTGCTACACTTTCTCGAGCACAAAATCTTACGATATGCACTAAGGTGTTCATGATTGGCTAGTGAACAGTGGTGAGGTGGTTATTTATGTCTTTCTCTAAAGATTCAAGTATGACAGTCAAAGGCATGTGACTTCAAGATCAAGACAAAGTGATCAAAAACTGTAAACATCTTTCCCACACAACATCCACTACAAAGCTTCAACTAGTATAGTGCAATACATAAGCTCATCTAAGCTAAAAAAAGTACACAAACATGTTATGTGAAAATAAATTGACCAACCTTGTTTTCAAAAACCAAGAGAATGAATACAAAACACAATTTGCTTTCCTTTTTCTCACTTTTTTTTAATATTTTTTTTATTTGAAAAAAAAGAAACAAAAGTAATCTTAGAATGAAATGCATGAATGATATGCAGTGCAAATCCTAGAAACAAAAAGGTAAAAGAAACCAAAGAACAAAGGTCACAAAGGATAAAGCAATGAAGTAAAAGGACCATGTCAGAAAGACTCAATTAGATCGAGCCTTTTGCATCCAAAACCTTTTAGATGCATTACGAGCATTGGATTTCATATTCACATTAGAGTGATTTCCAACTCCAAGATTGGAATAAAGGTTTAGAGCCTTTACCAATTCACCAATAAGAGCCATAGGAGCTTGTGCTTGAGGCATAGGCACTTTAGGCATATTTGCTCGCTTAGCTGCTTGCAGTTTATAACAATTTAGATGAATGTGTCCAGACTTTCCACAAAAGTGACAAACCCAAACAGGTTTACCATGCATCTTGTCCTTAGAAAGGGTAGACTCCTTAGGTTTAGACTCTTTCAGATCAACCCTAATCTTCCTAGGAGGTGTGACCTCTACAGGTTTAGTAGTCTCACTCACAACCTCACTCACAGGGGGTTCAGAGGAAGAAGAAGGAACAAAGTTTGTGGAATGAGGTGCAGACACAGAGATGCTCTCAACAAAACCTAATCCAGATTTGTCATAAGGAGACTTTTGAATGCTCAGCATTTGATCAAGTTTAGAACAAGCAGATCTAGCAACAGATAAATCAAGTTCCAAAGATTTAACTTTGTCAAGTAAAAGCATGTTCTCAGTTTTCACATTGTTCAAAAGTTCATTAGCATTAAACAAGTTAATAAGCAGATTTTTCTTTTCAAGCTCAAGAGATGCAATTTTCTTTAAGCCTAATTCAACATTCATGGCATCCTTTGTAGCAACTTTGCAAAGTTTATTATAGGCTTCTTGAAGATTTGCATCCTCAGAGAGTTCCCCATCAGAAGGGTTCTCTTCAACAGATACACTTTCATTAACTACAGCAGTGGCAGTGAAAGCAATGAAGTTTCCATCCTCGTCACATCCAGACTCATCATCAGAAACCTCATTATTACTAAGGGTTATAGCCATAACCTTCCCCTTAGACCTCAAGTATGTGGGACATTCAGATTTCATGTGATCATACTCTTGACATCCAAAACACTGAGGACCCATAGAATTGTTTGAAGATTGACCAACTTTTTCTCTAGGTTTTTCATTGTTATTAACCTTAGTGGGATCATTCTTCCTAAAGTTTCTAGGTTCAGCAGTGTTTGTAACTCTTGCCTTTTTATTGTTGTTCCTAAGAAAGTTTCTAAAGTTCTTGGCAAGGTACGCAATCTTTGTAGCAGAGAGCTCATCATCAAATCCACCAACATCAACATCATCAACTGACTTAAGAGTCATTGATTTGGATTTGTTAGCTTTAGGTAGGTCTAACTCATAGGACTAAAGAGATCTTACAAGTTCATCAATAGGGATGAAGTCCACATCCTTACTTTCAGTGATGACAGTCACTTTGGGTCTAAAGTCCTCAGTCAAGGATTTAAGAATCTTCTTAACAATTTTAGGTTGATCATAGATTTCACCCAGATTAAAAGCAGAATTAACAATATCATTCAGTTTAGCATAGAATTCATCAAAAGATTCATTATCAGACATCCTAATGCTTTGAAATTTAGATGTTAACTGCTGCAACTTATTAATTTTAACTGCCTTTATGCACAGTCTAGAGGTTTTTCCAAGCAATATGAGCAACCTCAACATTAGAGATTCTCTTAAATTCCTCCATAGAAATAGCGTTAAAGATAGCATTTATAGCTTTGCTATTGAACCCAACTGCTTCTTTTTGAGAAGTTTTCCTTTCACTCATAGGAGTAGTGCGCTTCTCCTATCCGTATTCAACGGAGTTCCAAACTCTCTCATCAATAGATTTCAAGAAAGCTTTTATCCTTACTTTCCAATAAGCATAATTATTCTCATCGAAATGAGGAGGAATAACCAGAGAGTGTCCGTGTTCCATGACAACAGGGGTCAAGGATCAGCTCAGATATCATAAGATCAACAAATAGAGAGCTACCTGCTCTGATACCACTTAAACGATTTTTAGACCCCTTAACCCAACCAGATTAACCTAGTTAATTAGGCAAGTGATTAACTTAATCAAATTATGCAAATCTAGGTTATCACAATCAAATTGTCATATCAAGTATATAGTTGTGGAAAAGTAAATAACACAATGATATGATGACCTAGGAAACCACACAGTAAAAACCTGTGGAGGATTTAACCTAACTATCCTCAAGGTAAACTAGAATCCACTATCTTGAAAGAATAAAGTTCATACAATAAAACTTACAAGCCCTCACGCTCGACTTCTTATTACTACCCACCAGTAGAACTTACTGACACAACCACATGCAAGCTCCGAGACCACGAACTCCTTCTTTCTTGGATTCACCACCAGATACAAGTACACCCGCTTGTGTTTCTTTAAGCTTTAATAGCAGCAACTGAATTGATCATCAAGGTATAGATAATGTCTCCTCTTTGAAAACCCTAAGCTTTGTGTAAAAGAAAGCTCCTCTAGATCTCACAAGAGATTTACATAAAACAGCAATATGAGCAACACGAGCAACGTCTAAAACATGGCTAGGGTTTGCCTTATATACCTTGGCAAAACATAAAACCCTAAAACGTTTTAAATAGGCTAGGGCTAAGTTGGAAATCTGCAAAAAAAACATTCTGCCCGATATTTGATCGATCGAGCCTAAGCTTCGATCGATCGAGCCAGGCCGAAAGTCACTAATGCTTTCTGCAGGCATTCGATTCCAACTTTACATAAACGCACGACTTTGAGCATAACTAAATAAACCTGTTTTGATCATGGTTTGCCTACAATACAAATTAGAGTTCTAAATACATTAAATCCTAAATTTTTAGAACCTAACACGAATGGTCTATCGGAAGAGGAGAATTTTGGCAAGGCTTAAAGGAATCCAAGAAAATCTATCCATTCGGCCTAACAATTTCTTGGTGGATTTAGAAAGGAAGTTACGGCTTGAATATGCAGAAGTGACAAAGCTAGAGAAAAAGTTTTGGGCAATGAAGGCCAGAATCCTTTGGCTTGTTGAAGGCAATCGAAACACCGCTTTTTACCATACTTCAACACTGGTTCACAGAAGAAGAAATTGTATTTTATGCATGAACGATGGAGTTGGGAATTGGTTGCATGGAGATAGAGAAATTGCTTTCTTCATTAAAAAAGGGATTCATGGACCTTTTCACTTCAGACCACGGCTCGGCCACACTAACAGATTGGAATTCTCTATTTTGGCACTCGTATTAAAGTGAGGAAGAAGTGACATCTATTGGCAATTCAGTGACTGATGAGGAGATCTTAGCTACTCTATGGGGGCTAAAACCCTTAAAAGCCCCTAGTCCGGATGGCCTCCACGTGGGGTTTTTCCAACGGTTCTGGTTGGTTGTTGGGGAAACTGTGAAAAAGGAGGTGAAATCTATTTTTAACTCTGGGAAAGTTCCAGAATACCTAAACAAGACCCTCATTACGCTAATTCCGAAATGCAAGAGTCCTGAAACTCTGAACAATTACCGCCTAATTAGTTGTGTAACACGGTGTATAAGGTGGTGACAAAGATAATTGTTGGTCATATCCGGCCCTTGCTGTATAGACTTATTTCACCCTTTCAATTAGCCTTTGTGCTAGGGAGAAAAGGACTAGATAATGCAATTATTGTTCAAGAAATTATTCATTCTATGGCCAAGAAGAAAGGAAGAGGGGGGGTGATGGCAATTAAGTTGGATCTGGAAAAGGCTTACGACCAACTTGAGTGGATCTTCATTAGAGACATGCTTAAGCTTTTTAGAGTTCCCACCAATTTGATATCTTTAATCATGAGTTGCATTTCCTCCTCCTCTATCTCTATCTTGTTCAATGGGGATGCATTAGAGACTTTTAACCCTTCTCGAGGAATTCGTCAGGGAGACCCTCTCTCGCCTTATATTTTTATCCTTTGCATGGAGGTTTTGGGAGCTTTTATTGAGGATAAATGCCATGAGAAGCTTTGGAATCCGGTTAAATCATCTCAGGGAGGCCCTGCCTTTTCGAACTTATTTTTTGTGGATGACCTTAGGCTATTTGCTAAGGCAAATCAGAAAAATTGCGTTGTAATAAGAGATGTTCTTGACTCCTTTTGTACCTTATCGGGGTAGAAAATTAGTGATGAGAAATCTCGGGTCTATTTTTTGCCCAATGTAGATCAGAACATGAGGGAAGATCTATGTGAAGTGTTGGGATGCCAATCTACCCCCTTCCTTGGAAAGTACTTGGGTTTCCCCATTAAGCATAAGGGTACCCCTCAAAAGTTCATATTTCTAATTGATTGCATTCAGAGCAAGCTAGCTGGTTGGAAGGCAAACTTGCTATCTTTTGCAAGTAGAGTTATTTTGACTCAAGTAGTGACCTCAATCATTCATAACTACACGATGCAATGTGTGGCCCTTCCTCCTAAAATCCTTGAAGGTGTGGACAGATTGAATAGAAATTTTATGTGGGGCTCATCGGATAGGAAGAAGAAGCTTTACCTTATAGGATGGAAGAAAATCATGAGGGATAAGGAGGCAAGAGGCCTAGGTATTCAAGCGACCAAACCAAAGAACTCTGTATTGTTGTCCAAACTGAATTGGAGGTTCAAAACCGAAAAATCGTCATTATGGGTTCATGTCCTATCCCATAATTACCGAAGGAGGAGGAGAAGACCCACCAACCTTCTCAATCTCACGTCTTGCTCTTCCACTTGGTCTGGCACCAAAAAGGGAGAAATCATTGTCAGTAAGGGTGCTAAATGGGTTGCTGGGAAAGACAGTGACCTTTCGCTATGGTTTGACAAATGGCTGATTATGGGTGCCCTTAGAAGCCACATTTGTGGCTTGCTTAATAGAGGAGAGGAAGATTTCAGATTGGAGGATATAGCTAGCTTCCACGGTTGGAACTGGGAAGGGATCTCCTTCTCTCTTCCTAAAGATATCCTTATGTAAATAAAAGCCATTCCTATTCCCTATTCCAAGTTACGAGAGGATAGTCTATCATGGAGTTTATCTCCCAGCGGAGAATTCCAACTTAAAGATGCATATTGTTCAGCAAATGCCAATGAAAATTATCCAATGTGTAAAGTTGTTATTTACAACTATGTGTTTTTGTTGGCTTATATTCCGTGTCAAATTTGATTGTAATTATATTCAATCTGTTGTACCCTGTATTTATTGTGGGATTTCCTTGTAAGGGTTGTGTGTTAGAGAGAGAGAGTGTGTGTGAAGATTTAAGCAATTGAAGAATGAAGTGTTTTCGCGAGTAGCTCGCGGCTTAGCATCCCGTGAAATAACTCATGTGCCCTGCACATGCTAGAATGCGAAGAGTCAGACTAGATGAAGACAACTGTGTCTCGCGAGTATCTCATGGGTAAGGCCTTATCGTGAGACACCCGCGAGGCATTCTGTTTTGCCAGCCTGTCCAGTCTGATACACACTTTCTGTGCCTACACTATTTATACCCACATTACCCACAAATGTTAAGGAGAGCTTCTGAGAGAAAACCCTAGCCAAACACCTTGAGAGTTAGAGATTGTTATACCCACAATCCTCTACACATTTGTTTTGGAAATTTCTTCATCTCCTACCTCTCCATATTCATACCATTGAGAGGTTGATAGCCCAAACACTTACTACACCCTTTCAGAGTGTCAAGTGAAGTTTTGGTGTTGCTGGAAAGCATTGGAAGAAGCCAAGGATGGCAGATGCAGCATGGAGCTTCTTGCGGGATCCGGAGAGCTAGACAAGACACAGTTCCGAGAAGCCTTGTTGGAATAGGAGCTTGGAGGGCTTAGGTACATCAGGTAGATTAGGTTTGGAGGGTCTCTTGCTAACCTATGTATCCCAGCTGATTGTGTAGTGGATCGATTTCCGCTAGGAGGGTGGTAGAGATGTTTTTCACCAAATTCTTTGATTTTCTCTTCGATAACAAGTCTCGATGTTATCTATGTTTGCATCTCTTTTCCTTACTCTTGTTCATTTCATTTTTACTGCTATGCTGCTTTAAATATGGATTAGAGTAGTTGTCTTGCTTATACGCTTGTGTTTACACTATTCCGCACTTAGTATTAAGTTAGTGTAAAATTAATCAAGCTGCAACTTTGATTTGAGGGTCTAAACAGCTTGCAACACATTTTCGAGCTTTCATAATGAATCATCCTTTCAATGGAGTGTGGGTGTGGAAAGTTCCAAGTCTTCCTAAAATCAAGTGCTTCCTTTGGCAATGTTGTCATAAGAGCATACCAGTGCATGCCCTCCTCGTCGAAAGAGGTATGAATATTTCTCCGACTTGCCCCTTGCGTAATTCAACCCCTGAGACGATTAGCCATGCTCTTAGGGACTGCCCAAAGGTGCAAATTTTTTGGAATTCTTTCTCTCCCCTGTGTTCAGTTGCTAGTTTTTATGGCACCCAATTTCTGGACTGGTTGAGGCTAGAATGTAAGTCTAGGCAGCAGTGTGGTGTTTCTGAGTTAGATTGGGCCATTTTGTTCCCTATAGCTATCTAGAGTCTCTGGTTGCATCGGAATAGTATTGTATTTGGGAAGCTAAACAATTGCATAGACTTAAAGGCTGAGACTTTAGCCAAAGCTGCTGAGATGGCCTACCTAGGCATCACTGAGAAGTACAATCAAACAAAAACAAAGATTCAGGTAAGGTGGCTGCCTCCACCTCTCAATCAGTTTAAGTTAAATTCTGATGGTTCGTCCATGGGAAATCCTGGCCTAGCTGAAGGAGGTGGATTGATTCGAAATGAAGATGGCGAATGGGTGAAAGGTTACGCAAGAGCTATAGGTTGTACCACTAGTGTTGCAGTTGAACTATGGGCTTTAAGAGATGGAACTCGCCTATGTATTTCCCTTAAAATCCTAGTGGTGGTATTTGAGCTTGATGCAAAGCTGGTAGTTGACCTTGTGAAGAAAGACTTGGAGAAAACCAATGGCATTGTTGTTCTGGTTGCTGATTGCAGAGAAGGGCTTAAGAAGACCCCTTTGGTGCAAATCCAACATTGCTATAGGGAGGCAAATAAGTGTACCGATGCACTAGTGCGCAGGGGAGCTATTATGGTTCAGGATTTTACTATTTTTATAGAACCCCCATTTGATGTTGTATTTCTGCTCAGATTAGATTCTACTAGAACAATGTATGATCGGTTTGTTGCCTCTGGTTCAAAGGCCTTTTAGTTGTTAATGCATTATCCTCTTTACCAAAAAAAGAAAAGAAAAAAAGAATAGTATTTATTATTCACACTTCAAAGCAATTTTTGTGATTGTCTAAAAGTGTGTGTAACTTTAACCGAAAAAAAAAAAAAGAAGGTGTGTGTAACAATGTGTATGAAACAAGAATTTCCCAAAACATCACTCCAATCAGCACAGCATAGTAGAGGTTAAAGTGGGGCATCCGGTCGAGGAGAAATGGTGCCTATTGCTGTAGTAATTCAAGCACTAGGTGCCACCTCTCCTGCGACAGGAGCTCCACTGCAACCTCATGTCTCTTTCCCAGCTCACTTGATCATCATCTTAATTTGCGTATACATGTGCTTACTAGAAGTTGAAGGGATTCATGTCACAGAAGGATGGCCCTAGCTGAGCTTTTGCTTGTATAACCTAGCATGGGCCATCTCTCCTGCGACAGGAATCCCTCAACCTCTTTTCTTTTCTTCCTTTGCTTCCTATTTCCATGCCTCTCATCATACCTTATAACATTCATTTTATAGACCAAAATCTGGGCTCTTTCTCTGTCCCTTCATGTAATAAAATATACAATGAAATTACTCCTATATTGCAATGAAGTTGCTTACATTTTGGTCAAAGTTCAAAGTCTTAGAATTTTTCTTCTTCACATTTGAAACTTGCTGATAATTCCTTTAGCTTCCTCTTTACGATAACTCTCCTAATACCTTGTAAACCCCACGAAATCTATAGACCAAACTATCTATTTTCATGGAATATTACAATGAAATTACTAGTGCAATGCAATGAAGATTACAGGGGCTTTTGCCGTCAATGAATTGGTGGGAAAGGTCATAAAGCATGGTCAATATTCATTGTTATACAATTTCTACTTCAAATACGAATTTTACTGGTAATTAGGTTTGATTTGCTGAGTAAGTTGGCGTTGGAGACTAGTTGATTTGGAAGAGGCCGTGGAACTCGATGCTTTCAGTTTGGCCGTAACGTTCTCTTCTTCTTCTTCTTCTTCTTCTTCTTCCTTTTTTTATTTTTTATTTTATTTTTATTTTTTTTAATAAATTTTATTGGTGACTTGTTGAGTAATCAGGAACGGTCATAACTATATGCATGTTCAATTCCTCGTTATGCCTGCTTATTTTGAAGTCATTCTAATCTTGCTACCTGAAATTTCTATTTCTAAAAGAAAAAAATTTTAGCTCTTTCATGTCCATTGGGTGCATATTATTATACTTCCACTTTTTCGTTTTTCTCGTTTCTTAACGTTAATGATGTATTAATTCCTGGGATGACTAAGAAAAATATAGCTAATTATAATTAGCTTAGACCATTAGGAAATATATATATATATATATATGGGGATTTTAACTTATTGATGAAGTGTCTTCGTAGGTATATGGAGTATTTTCATGACATTAATATGTTGGCAATATTAAATTTTTAACATAAAATTATAATTTGATTAACTCTGATTTTTTATATTGTTTTATATATGCTAATAATATATTTTTTTTTAAAATTATATATCGCAATTAGATAATTATTATGTCGTATATGATTTTTTTTTTTTTTTTTTAGGACACGTCGTATACGATTATGTGTATTAATACACACATATATATATAATAATAATAATAATAATAATATGTTTAAAAAAAAATTAGGGGGGACCACTGCTCCCCCTAGTTCAAAGCTAGCTACATCCCTGAGGCCCTCAACCTTGAGATATAAGAACCATGTATCTCTCCCTCTACATGTGTATATGAGAGAGAGAGAGAGAGAGAGAGAGAGAGAGATCAGACATAAACAAAAGAATAGTATTTGAAGCTCTTTTTTTCCTTTGTTTGAAAGAGTGAAAAACAAAGTGACGACGATGAGTGAGGCGAGCGTTAGATCCAGAGAAGAAGATGATGTACTGCAAAGAAGCACTAAGATGGTAAAAGAAAACCAGAACCCAATCTCGATCATGGAAGGGAGATCCTATCGAGATAAACTAGTGGGAGAGTGCATAGGTGTCTTTGAAATAGTTTTTGACGTTGAGAATGTTACGGAGATGGAAACTATGTCAGACGATGAAGCGAATGAAGACCTTCCGGGTGTGGCCACGGTGCATCTTTCTGGGGGCAGGAAAGGCAAAATCCGAGTTGCCTCGACTAATGCACTTATAGTTAAAGTTTTTGGGAAAGCCGTAGGTTACCATTTTCTCATTTCAAGGTTGGTAAGCTTATGGGAACTGGTGGGCAGAATGGAGTGCATTGACCTTGGCAACGAATTTTTTCTTATTAGATTTTCCATTGCGGAAGACCGAGCAAAAGTGCTCAAAGTTGGTCCATGGTTTGTTGGTGGCCATTACCTCTCTATCAAATGCTGGGAATCAAACTTCATGGCAAAGACCGCAAAACTCTTGGCTGTTGCAGTGTGGATTAGGCTTCCGGGGTTGCCCATTGAGTACTACGAACCATCAGTCCTGAGAGATATTGGCTTAGCCATAGGGTCGGTGCTCAGAATTGACACTCAAACTGCAACAGAGGTGAGAGGAGGTTTTGCGAGACTTTGTGTCCAGGTAAATTTTGATAAACCTATCATCAAACTTATCAAGATAGGTAGTATACGTCAGCCTGTGCAGTATGAAGGAATAAATGCTCTATGTTTCTCATGTGGACGTGTTAGCCGTAAAACTGAAGAATGCCCATATAGAGTAAAATTGCTAGAGCAAGTGGAGAAGACGATGGGGGAAACAGAAGCACCTGGAAGTCACAAAGTGGGGAAGGACCATGTGGACCTTGACAGTGGTGATTTCAGGCCTTAGGTCCTAGTTGCAAGTGTTAGAAATACTGAATAATTGTATTGTATTTCATAATCATGGAATATACATGTGATGCCTTTATATAGGAGGCATAAGTGTGCGGTACAAGTAAGCATATGTGTGTGATACAAGTAAAGTGTAGTACAAGTGTGCTATACAAGTAAACCAGCTGGGCCTAAAGCCCATAATATACATTAACAGCCCCCCTCAAGCTCAAGGTGGATGTGAGACCAGCTTGAGGTTGTCAACCAAATCACGAGTGTGTCCCTTAGGAAGTGCCTTGGTGAAGATATCTGCAATTTGATCTTTGGAGGAGACGGAGAAAAGCTTGAGAGCACCATGGACAAGATGAGAACGGATAAAATGACAATCAATCTCGATGTGTTTAGTCCGTTCATGGAAAACGTCATTGTGAGCAATATGAATGGCACTCTGGTTGTCACAATAAAGGGGAGTAGCAGAGGATGTGGACACACCCAAATCCTTAAGAAGCCATCGTAACCAAAGGAGCTCAGATGTGGTGTCAGCAAGAGCACGATATTCTGCTTCAGTACTGGAGCGGGCCACGAAAGTTTGTTTCTTACTTCGCCAAGAAATCAAAGAAGAACCAAGGAGAAAGCAATAACCTGTAGTGGACCTGCGATCAGTGGGATCTCCTGCCCAATCAGCATCAGAGAATGCACGAAGTACAAGAGGAGACTGAGCTGAGTAGAAAAGGCCATGGAAGAGAGTGCCCTTCAAGTATCGTAGAATGCGCAGAACAGCAGCATAGTGAGTCGATCGTGGAGCAGACAGATACTGGCTCACCTGATGAACAGCATAAGAAATGTCTGGACGAGTAACTGTGAGATAAACTAGGCTGCCAACCAATCGTCTGTAAAGAGAGGGATTAGACAATGGTTTCCCCCCCGAGGGTGTCAGATGCGCATTAAGTTCAACTGGAGTGTCAACAGTCTTGCTGTCAGTGAGTCCAGCTCGAGATAAAAGGTCAGATGCATACTTGGCTTGAGTAATATAAAGACCATCTGTGGAGCGAGTGATCTCAAGGCCCAAGAAATAGCTGAGATGTCCAAGGTCTTTCATCTCAAACTGCTGACTAAGAAAATCCTTGAGTTCTTGAATGCCACTGAGGTCATCACCAGTTATGATCATATCATCCACATATAGGAGGAGTAAAATGGTACCTTTATCATTGCGACGAAGAAATAAGGCAGAATCATAAGGACTGGCAGTGTAACCCAAGCGAAAGATGGTGGAGCTGAACTTGGCAAACCAAGCTCGTGGAGCTTGTTTAAGGCCATAAAGTGCACGTCGAAGGCGACAAACCTTGTTTGTTTCAACAGAAAGACCAGGAGGAGGTTGCATATAGACTTCTTCATGCAGATCCCCATTAAGGAAGGCATTTTTAACATCCATCTGAAAAAGGTCCCATTTACTAGCAGCAGCAACAGCTAAGAGGGCACGAACAGAGGAGATACGGGCAACTGGAGCAAAAGTCTCTTCATAATCAATCCCATACTCCTGTGTAAAACCTTTTGCAACAAGACGAGCCTTGTAGCGCTCGATGGACCCATCAGAGCGAGTCTTGATCTTATAGATCCACTTACAACCAACCACAGACTGACTAGGAGGGAGAGTAACCAGATCCCAAGTATGGTTTTTGGTTAATGCATCAATTTCCTCTTTCATTGCAATCTGCCATAAAGGGTCAGTAGAGGCCTCACGATAGGTTTGAGGCTCATGGAGTGTAGCAAGGGCAGTGTAACAATGATAGTCAAGTAAATGTGCAGGAATGGATCTTACCCGGGTTGAGTGGCGAGGTGGAATGTCTTGTGGAGGATCTTCAGGCGGAGCAGGAGCAGGGGACCTGGGCTCAAGGTGGGGTAGCTCGTCATCAACCTGTTCATCTACAACCTGTCTAGGAGAATCATCAAAAATATCTGGAGATGGAATAGAGAAGTCCAAAGGAGGATCAAGAGTATCTGTAGAAGGAACAGGAGACTCATCTGGAAAGATTTCTAAAACAGAAGAGTTAGTAAGGGAAGAACGAAAATGAGAGAGTTCAACAAACAAGCGGTGTTCCCAAAAGACAACATTACGGGAAACACGAAGACGATGAGAGACAGGATCATAGCACCGATACCCTTTTTGAGTTTCACCATAACCAAGGAAACAACAAAGTCTAGATCGAGGCTCAAGTTTGTTGTGCTCATGAGGCTGAAGAAGAACGAAACAAGCAGATCCAAAAGAGCGAAGGTAATGATAGTCAGGGGGTGACCCAAAAAGACGCTCATACGGAGTCTGATTATGGATGACAGTGCTTGGAATGCGATTAATGGCATGAACAGCATGAAGAGCAGCTTCACCCCAAAATGGGGCAGGAACTTTGGCAGAAAGAAGAAGAGCACGGACAGTGTCAAGAATATGCCGAAGTTTTCTTTCGGCTCGACCATTTTGTTGAGAGGTGCCTGGACAGGTTAGATGATGTACAGTGCCATAGGAATGTAACAGAGCTTGAAAAGCATATTGAGTATATTCAAGAGCATTATCAGAACGAAATGTTTTGATATGTTTGGAAAATTGTGTTTCAACCATTTTTGCAAAGTTACTGTATATTGGTAAGATTTCAGAACGAGATTTCATAGGAAAGATCCAACTATAACGAGAATAATCATCAATAAAAACAACAAAATAACGAGATCCACCAATACTAGTAACAGGAGAAGGTCCCCAAACATCAGAATGAATTAACTCAAAGATACTATTAGATATAGATTCACTATTATTGAAAGGTAAAGCTGGCTGTTTTCCTAACTGGCATGAAGTACAATCAAAATTGTCTTTGGACACAGAACCCAACAGACCCTTAGAAGCTAACTGTTGTACCCGAGTAGATGAGGCATGACCAAGACGAGAATGCCAAAGTGCAAGAGAAGGTAAGGAAGAAACTGCAGCAGCTGCAGCAGCAACAGAGACAGGAGCAACAGGTGGAAGATGAAGATTGTCCACGGGAAACATACGCCCAACCCTAGGACCGGTCCCAAGCTCTTGCCCCGTCCTCGGATCCTGCACAATACACCCAGAATAGTCAAAAATAAGGCGATATCCTAGTTCAGCTAATTGTCCCACAGAGCACAAATTATAGGATAGGTCAGGTACATGGAAGACCCCAGGAACAGAGAGGTTAGAGGTTGAAACAAAACCTAGACTATTCCCATGCATGGTGGAACCATCAGCTATATGAATATTAAGAGGATGTGGTGCAGGGTCAAGTTTGGAGAATAAGGATGAGTGAGGTGTCATATGATTGCAACAGGCAGAATCAAAAAGCCAAGTTTGAGACTTACCGGGCAGAACTGAGAGAGCAGTGGAAAGAGATGCATTACCAGCCATACGAACAGCCTGAGCTATGATCTCCTGTAGTTCAGTGGGTGAGAGGTTGATAGTGGATCCAGAAGACTGGGACTCAGCTGAAGTGGAAGGCATCGGCGGAGTAGGCTCAGTATTAGCAACAGCAGCAGTAGATTTGTTGCGACGGTAACAAGTCTCAATGGTGTGGCCAGGACGCTTGCAATAATTGCAGAACTTCTTGTTGGTCTGCTTGCGACGATTGCTAGAGCCAGAAGAATCACCTGATTGCTGAGGTTGGTCAATAGAAGGAGTAATAGCCAAAACATTGAACTTATTCTGGGCTTGAAGGGTTGCAAGCCGAGCTTCTTCTCTAACCAACTCGTTTACAGCAGTGTCAAGAGAGGGAGGAGGACTGCGATTAAGAAGCTGACCTCGGATGGGCTCAAAGTCCTTGTGAAGTGACATCAGGAACTCATAGAGACGAAATTCATCTCTAACTGTAGCATATTGCTGAGCATCTTGTGAGCATGCCCAAATCGGATCAGAAAGGTCAATTTGGTCCCAAATGAAGCGAAGCTGATCATAGTAGTCATTGATGGATTGCCCTGGTTCTTGTCGAAGTTGATGCAATTCAACTACCAACTGATATTTCATGGATCCGTGAGTAGTGGAGTACCTTTTGGCCAACATATCCCATGCTGATTTTGCATCATCAAAGCTGCCCAACAGATTGGAGATGGAGGGAATGGAAGTGTTCCGAATCCATGTGAGGATCATATGGTTGTGACTATCCCATTCAATCATGCGACCAAGGAAGGCAGCATCTTCTTCACTTGCTCCCTTGACAGGAATGGTAATTGAACCAGTACAGTAATGCCAGATCATGCGACCCTTAAGAAAACTGCGCATAGCTTGAGACCAAGATAAGTAATTCTTGTTCCCCTCCAATACAGTATTGATGGGGCGAGGAAGAAAAACATCCTTTTTATCCATTTAGAAACACAATATGCAAAAACAGACAGCAAAAATGAAATCTACGCGAAAAACTGGGTAAGGAGAACCTGGACAGTAACAAGTCAACCGTAGAAAAGTCAACGGTCAAAGTCAAACCTCGGTCAAAGTCAACGCTGGTCAACGGTCAAAGTCAACGGCTGGGTCAACGGTCAGTCAATGATGACGTCAGCTTTGGTGGATGACGTCAGCAGCTGAGTGGATGATGACGTCAGCCCTAGCTGACGTGGCAAGATGACGTCACAGATGACGTCAGCAGAACTAGAGAGGGCGCGTGTCGGCGCGTGGGAGCGCGTGGGGGGCGCGTGACGGCGCGTGGGAGCGCGTGAGGCGCGTGACAGAGGCTGTGACGGCACGTGACGGCGCGTGACTGAGGCGCGGCTTCTTCAGGTGGCGCGTGAGAGCGCGTGCGGACTCCGATGCTTGCGAGACTTCCACGAATGCGTAGATCGAGGCGAGACGATCACGGTGGTATGTGCAAAAATTTTATCGGAGGAAGATACACGGCGGAGACAGTGGTTGCAGTGGTCTGTGTGGTGCGGGACTCCTCAACGACGGCGGTTGCAGTTCCGGAACCTGAGGACAACGGCTGAGAGACGTTGTAGGTTCAACGGTGAGTGGCTGCAGTGGCTGTTGTGACGGCGGAAGCGATAAGGGTGGAGTAACACCAAGAGAGACAAGACTGCTAAAAGAAAGGTCAGAGCAGTGGCTCTGATACCATGTTAGAAATACTGAATAATTGTATTGTATTTCATAATCATGGAATATACATGTGATGCCTTTATATAGGAGGCATAAGTATGCGGTACAAGTAAGCATATGTGTGTGATACAAGTAAAGTGTAGTACAAGTGTGCTATACAAGTAAATCAGCTGGGCCTAAAGCCCATAATATACATTAACAGCAAGGAATAGTAAGCCTAAAAAAAGTACAAGTAAAGAGAATAAGGCCTTAACCCAAATAGGCAAACCTTTTCCTAGTCCAAGTCAAACCAATTGTGTGCTAAGCCCAACTAAAGAACCTACGCTGTCAGACTTGGGGTTGAGAAAGGAAAATCACCCTCGCTATGACATGACAGAAGAAAATAGGTTGCGTGCAGATCGCACTAACCTTTTCCGAACCTGTGAAAAGCCTTCTTCCAATCCAAAATTTCAGAAGGGAAAGGCTCCTAGCCGTGGACAACAAAACAAAAGGAAGTAGGCAGAGACTGGTGGACAAAATGCTTTGAGTCAAAAGCATTCTCTAAGTGGAGAGTTGTCAATTCGAACCTATTTGGGTCAAGCACACCTCTAAATTTTGGCACTGATTTAGCAGGTATGTCCAAAATAGGAATGGAGTTTAAGGGGTTTCATGTTGGGAGCTTCGAGGAAGCCGATTCAGTGCCGGTTGTGCGACTTCTACAGGCCAGTGTTGAAGAACTAAGTGAAGGTGATTGCATCGAAGGATCGGAGATGGCTCTTGATCCGGCAATTGGAATGGGTCAAGAGGATGGAGTGGGTCAGGCTCTTCACAACAAAGGGTCTAAAAGAAAACTATTGGCGGAAATCTCCAACTGTCCACCACCGGAGGAAAATCACTCGGAATCAACTATAGAGACGGATGCTCTGCGAATAGCCAAGCTGGGACTCAAAAGGATCGATCCATCACTTCAGTCAAAAAGAACTGAACTTGAAAAAGAGGATGGTCTAATGGAAGAAGAAGGGCCTCACTCGGAGGCAGATATACAAATTGAATAGGGAGGTGAGCTTCTCAACCCTTCCAATTAAGCTGCTGTTTAATTTTTTTTCTTTATTTGTGTTAATGATGAATATGTTGATTTGGAATTGTCGGGGTGCTCTTAGCCCAAATTTTTGTAATAATGTTAATGATATGATACGTGGACACTCCCCTACTATCATGATCATCATGAAAACCAAAGTTTGTGGTGACAGAGCCAAAAGGATTGTTGATAGGCTCCATATGGATGGGGCGATTAATGCTAACTTGATTGGTCTATTGGGTGGTTTGTGGTTACTGTGAGACTCTAATCAAGTGGAGGTGGTTGAGCTATCTTTGATTGAACAAGAGATTCATGTAATTGTATCTTCCACTAGCAAGCCCCACT
Source organism: Quercus suber (assembly GCF_002906115.3). Taxonomy (NCBI): domain Eukaryota; kingdom Viridiplantae; phylum Streptophyta; class Magnoliopsida; order Fagales; family Fagaceae; genus Quercus; species Quercus suber. The sequence goes on from NW_027069836.1 coordinate 317,344, forward strand.
GGCTTTTATCAGCAGTTTATGGCAGTCCCAGATTTGCTGAAAGATGTCTCCTTTGGGAAAACCTCAACTCTGTAGTTGAATCACACTTCATGCCATGGGTTATCACAGGAGATTTTAATGAAGTCCTAATGGGGGATGATAAATTTGGTGGGAGACTAGTTAATTTAAGCAGAGCCCTGTGGTTTCAAGAATGTTTGGATAACTGTAAGATGATTGATATTAGATTCTCTGGGCCTCAATACACCTGGTCTAATCGTAGGCCGTTGGCTTATCCAAGAAAGAATAGATAGGGTGTTTGTCAACGCCGAGTGGAATTCTCTTTTCCCTAAAGCAGCTGTTTTTTATCTAGAGAAGATTCAATCGGATCACTGCCCTGTCAAGTTGTGTATAAATAATAATCAGAACCTCCTTTTCCCTAGGCCATTTAGGTTCCAACCCATGTGGCTCTTCTACCCTTATTTTTCGAGAGTGGTAAGAGATGCCTAGTCAAGCCAACCTTCTCTGATGCAAGCTCAATCTACATTCACTGTTAAGGCCAATGCATGGAACAAGACTGAATTTGGGTATCTGTTTCATAGGAAGAGGAGAATTTTGGCGAGGCTTAAAGGAATCCAAGAAAATCTATCCATTCGGCCTAACAATTTCTTGGTGGATTTAGAAAGGAAGTTGTGGCTTGAATATGCAGAAGTGACAAAGCTAGAAGAAGAGTTTTGGGCAATGAAGGCCAGAATCCTTTGGCTTGTTGAAGGTGATCGAAACACCGCTTTTTACCATACTTCAGCACTGGTTCGCAGAAGAATAAATCGTATTTTATGCATGAAGGATAGAGTTGGGAATTGGTTGCATGGAGATAGAGAAATTGCTGACTTCATTAGTAAGGGATTCATGGACCTTTTCACTTCAGACCACGGCTCGGCCACACTAGTAGATTGGAATCCTCTATTTTGGCACTCGTATTTAAGTGAGGAAGAAGTCACATCTATTGGCAATTTAGTGACTGATGAGGAGATCTTAGCTGCTCTGTAGGGGCTAAAACCCTTAAAAGCCCCTGGTCCGGATGGCCTCCACGCAGGGTTTTTCCAACGATTCTAGTTGGTTGTTGGGGAAACTGTGAAAAAGGAGGTGAAATCTATTTTTAACTCTGGGAAAGTTCCAGAATACCTAAACAAGACCCTCATTACGCTAATTCCGAAATGCAAGAGTCCTGAAACTCTAAACAATTACTACCCAATTAGCTTGTGTAACACGGTGTATAAGGTGGTGACAAAGATAATTGTTGGTCGTATCCGGCCCTTGCTGTATAGACTTATTTCACCCTTTCAATCAGCCTTTGTGCCAGAGAGAAAAGGTCTAGATAATGCAATTATTGTTCAAGAAATTATTCATTCTATGGCTAAGAAGAAAGAAAGAGGGGGGGGGGGGTGATGGCAATTAAGTTGGATCTGGAAAAGGCTTAAGACCGACTTGAGTGTCTCTTCATTAGAGACATGCTTAAGCTTTCTAGAGTTCCCATCAATTTGATATCTCTAATCATGAGTTGCATTTCCTCCTCCTCTATCTCTATCTTGTTCAATGGGGATGCATTAGAGACTTTTAACCCTTCTCGAGGAATTCGTTAGGAAGACCCTCTCTCGCCTTATATTTTTATCCTTCGCATGGAAGTTTTGGGAGCTCTTATTGAGGATAAATGCCATGAGAAGCTTTGGAATCCAGTTAAATCATCTTAGGGAGGCCTCGCCTTTTCGAACTTATTTTTTGTGGATGACCTTATGCTGTTTGCTAAGGCAAATCGGAAAAATTGCGTTGCAATAAAGGATGTTCTTGACTCCTTTTGTACCTTATCGGGGCAAAAAATTAGTGATGAGAAATCTCTAGTCTATTTTTTGCCCAATGTAGATCAGACCATGAGGGAAGATCTATGTGAGCTGTTGGGATTCCAATCTACCCCTTCCCTTGGAAAGTACTTGGGTTTCCCCATTAAGCATAAGGGTACCCCTCAAGAGTTCAGATTTCTAATTGATTGCATTCAAAGCAAGCTAGCTGGTTGGAAGGCAAACTTGCTATCTTTTGCAAGCAGAGTTGTTTTGACTCAAGTAGTGACCTCTACCATTCATAACTACACGATGCAATGTGTGGCCCTTCCTCCTAAAATCCTTGAAAGGACAGATTGAATAGAAATTTTATGTGGGGCTTATCAAATAGGAAGAAGAAGCTTCACCTTATAGGATGGAAGAAAATCACGAGGGATAAGGAGGCAGAAGGCCTAGGTATTCAAGTGGCTAAACCAAAGAACTCTGCATTGTTGACCAAACTGAATTGGAGGTTCAAAACCAAAAAATCGTCATTATGGGTTCATATCCTATCCCATAAATACCGAGGGAGGAAGAGAAGACCCACTAACCTTCTCAATCCCATGTCTTGCTCTTTCACTTGGTCTAGCACCATAAAGGGAGAAATCATTGTCAGTAAGGGTGCTAAATGGGTTGCTGGGAAAGACAGTGACCTTTCGCTATGGTTTGACAAATGGCTGAATATGGGTACCCTTAGAAGCCACATTTGTGGCTTGCTTAATAGTGGAGAGGAAGATTTCAGATTGGAGGATATAGCTAGCTTCCACGGTTGGAATTGGGAGGGGATCTCCTTCTCTCTTCCTAAAGATATCCTTATGGAAATAAAAGTCACTCCTATTCCCTATTCCAAGTTACAAGAGGATAGTCTATCATGGAGTTTATCTCCCAGTAGAGAATTCCAACTTAAAGATGCATATCGTTTAGCAAATGCCAATGAAAATTATCCAATGTGTAAAGTTGTTATTTACAACTGTGTTTTTGTTGGCTTATATTCCGTGTCAAATTTGATTGTAATTATATTCAATCTATTGTACCCTGTATTTATTGTGAGATTTCCTTGTAAGGGTTGTGTGTTAGAGAGAGAGAGTGTGTGAAGACTTAAGCAATTAAAGAATGAAGTGTTTTTGTGGGTAGCTCGCGACTTAGCATCCCGCGAAGTAACTCATGTGCCTTGCACATGCTAGAATGCGAAGAGTCATGCCAGATGGAGACAACTGTGTCTCACGAGTATCTCGCGGGTAAGGCCTTTTCGCGAGACTCCCGCGAGACATTTTGTTCTGCCAGCCTATATAGTCTGATACACACTTTCTGTGCCTACACTATTTATACCCACATTACCCACAAATATTAAGGAGAGCTTCTGAGAAAAAACCCTAGCCAAACACCTTGAGAGTTAGAGATTGTTATACCCACAATCCTCTACACATTTGTTTTGGGAATTTCCTCATCTCCTACCTCTCCATTTCCATACCATTGAGATGTTGATAGCCCAAATACTTACCACACCATTTCAGAGTGTCAAGTGAAGTTTTGATGCTGCTGGGAAGCATTGGAAGAAGCCAAGGATGGCAGATGCAACATGGAGCTTGTTACGGGATCCAGAAAGCTAGATAAGATACGATTCCGAGAAGCCTTGTTGAAGTAGGAGCTTTGACGGCTTAGGTACATCAGGTAGATTAGGCTTGGAGGGTCTCTTGCTAACCTATGTATCCCAACTGATTGTCTAGTGGATCAATTTCTACTTGGAGGGCGGTGGAGAGGTTTTTTGCCGAGTTCTTCGGTTTCCTCTTCGATAACACGTCTCGATGTTATCTATGTTTGCATCTCTCTTCCTTACTCTTGTTCATTTAATTTTTACTGTTGTGTTGCTTTAAATATGGATTAGAGTAGTAGTCTTGCTTATACGCTTATGTTTACACTATTCCGCACTTAGTATTAAGTTAGTGTAAAATCAACCAAGCCGTAACTTTGATTTGGGGGTCTAAACAGCTCGTGTGTTTTCGACACATTTTTGAGCTTTCATAATGAATCATCCTTTCAATGGAGTGTGGGTGTGGAAAGTTCCAAGTCTTCTTAAAATCAAGTGCTTCCTTTAGCAATGTTGTCATAAGAGCATACCAATGTGTGCCCTTCTCGCCGAAAGAGGTATGAATATTTCTCCAACTTGCCCCTTGTGTAATTCAACCCCTAAGGCGATTAGCCATGCTCTTAGGGACTGCCCAAAGGTGCAAATTTTTTGGAATTCTTTCTCTTCCCTGTGTTCAGTTGCTGCTTTTTATGGCACCCAATTTCTGGACTGGTTAAGGCTAAAATGTAAGTCTAGGCAAGTGTGGTGTTTCTGAGTTAGATTAGGCCATTTTGTTCCCCATAGCTATCTGGAGTCTCTAGTTGCATCGGAATAGTATTGTATTTGGGAAGCCAAACAATTGCAAAGAATTAAAGGCTGAGACTTTAGCCAAAGCTGCTGAGATGGCCTACCTGGGCATCACCGAGAAGTACAATCAAACAAAAACAAAGATTCAAGTGAGGTGGCTGCCTCCACCTCTCAATTGGATTAAGTTAAATTCTGATGGTTCGTCCATGGGAAATCTCGGCCTGGCAGGAGGAGGTGGATTGATTCGAAATGAAGATGACAAATGGGTGAAAGGTTATGCAAGAGCTATAGGTTGTGCCACTAGTGTTGCAGTTAAACTATGGGCTTTAAGAGATGGAACTTGCCTATGTATTTCCCTTAAAATCCCAGCATTGGTATTTGAGCTTGAAGCAAAGCTGGTAGTTGACCTTGTTAAGAAAGACTTGGAGAAAACCAATGGCATTGATGTTCTGGTTGCTGATTGTAGAGAAGGGCTTAAGAAGATCTCTTTGGTGCGAATCCAACATTGCTATAGGGAGACAAATAAGTGTGCCGATGCACTAGCGCGTAGGGGAACTATCATGGTTTAGGATTTTACTATTTTGATAGAACCCCCATTTGATGTTGTATTTCTGCTTAGATTAGATTCTACTAGAACAATGTATGATTGGTTTGTTGCCTTTGGTTCAGAGGCCTTTTAGTTGTTAATGCATTATCCTCTTTACCAAAAAAGAAAAAAGAAAAAAAGAATAGTATTTATTATTCACACTTCAAAGCAATTTTTGTGATTGTCTAAAAGTGTGTGTAACTTTAACCAAAAAAAAAAAAAAAGGTGTGTGTAACAATGTGTATGAAACAAGAATTTCCCAAAACATCCACTCCAATCAGCACAGCATAGTAGAGGTTAAAGTGGGGCATCCGGTCGAGGAGAAATGGTGCCTATTGCTGTAGTAATTCAAGCATTAGGTGCCACCTCTCCTGCGACAGGAACTCCACTACAACCTCATGTCTCTTTCCCAGCTCAATTGATCATCATCTTAATTTTCGTATACATGTACTTACTAGAAGTTGAAGGGATTCATGTCATAGAAGGATGGCCCTAGCTGAGCTTTTGCTTGTATAACGTAGCATGGGCCATCTCTCCTGCGACAGGAATCCCTCAACCTCTTTTCTTTTCTTCCTTTGCTTCCTATTTCCATGCCTCTCATCATACCTTATAACATTCATTTTATAGACCAAAATCTGGGCTCTTTCTCTGTCCCTTCATGTAATAAAATATACAATGAAATTACTCCTATATTGCAATGAAGTTGCTTACATTTTGGTCAAAGTTCAAAGTCTTGGAATTTTTCTACTTCACATTTGAAACTTGCTGATAATTCCTTTAGCTTCCTCTTTACGATAACTCTCGTAATACCTTGTAAATCCCACGAAATCTATAGACCAAAACTATCTATTTTCATGGAATATTACAATGAAATTACTAGTGCAATGCAATGAAGATTACGGGGGCTTTGCCGTCAATGAATTGGTGGGAACGGTCATAAAGCATGGTCAATATTCATTGTTATACAATTTCTACTTCAAATACGAATTTTACTGGTAATTAGGTTTGATTTGCTGAGTAAGTTGGCGTTGGAGACTAGTTGATTTGGAAGAGACTGTGGAACTCGATGCTTTCAGTTTGGCCGTAACGTTCTCTTCTTCTTCTTCTTCTTCCTCTTTTTTTTTTGGATAAATTTTATTGGTGACTTGTTTAGTAATCAGGAACGGTCATAACTATAAGCGTGTTCAATTCCTCGTTATGCCTGCTTATTTTGAAGTCATTCTAATCTTGCTACCTGAAATTTCTATTTCTTAAAAAAAAAAAAAATTTAGCTCTTTCATGTCCATTGGGTGCATATTATTATACTTCCACTTTTTCTTTTTTCTCGTTTCTTAACGTTAATGATGTATTAATTCCTGGGATGACTAATAAAAATATAGCTAATTATAATTAGCTTAGTAGTACCATTAGGATATATATATATATATATATGGGGATTTTAACTTATTGATGAAGTGTCTTCGTAGGTATATGGAGTATTTTCATGACATTAATATGTTGGCAATATTAATTTTTTAACATAAAATTATAATTTGATTAACTCTGATTTTTTATATTGTTTTATATATGCTACTAATATTTTTTTTTTTAATTATATATCGCAATTAGATAATTATTATGTTGTATATGATTTTTTTTTTTTTAGGAAATGTCGTATACGATCATGTGTGTATCATAGAAATTATATCAAATTGTGGTATCAATATGTATCAACCAACAATTCATAGACGTACCAATTCATACACGTGTGAACTTATTTTAGGCCTATGAAAATTTATAATATTTTTCCAGATCTTGTTGAGCTTAACAATTTAAAGGTATAACCTTTTAGTTGATATCTTGAGAGAATAGGCTTACAAAGCAGGTCCACTTTTTTTTTTTTTTTTATTAGAAAAAAATTGTATTTTTGGCTCCTTTCTCTCCATTCCTTTTATTTGATTATATATATTATGACAACAAAAACATCACTTTTAACTGTGATAATTTTTTTAATGCATATGTTATAATATATATATATATATATATTCTTAATCGACTTATTTTGTCATATTATTAAATATTATTATATAATCAAAATTACTCGCTTTGTAGGTATGCCACAAGACTCGCGACATACTTGCCTTGTGGACAACGCTCTTTAAAAGTAGTGGTAATAATTGGAACACAAGCTAATTCGAGGGATAAGGTGGGAACTTGAAGAAAATGATTTATAGTCAACTGTAATCACACTTCCAATTCATCTGGTGAAATTTTCAAATTTTGTTTCTTAAACTTAATTGTCTTGCATTAGAGGAAGAGACCCCCTTAAACCTTACAATCCTGGAATCCTAACTACCATACATCCTAGGCCATTTTCCTTGATGAAACCATCTCAAACTCTTAATACACTTGCTTCTCTAGCCTCGGAACCATCACTTTCATCTAAATCTCTCATTCTAGTCCTCACGTCAACTACTACTTACATCACACTGCAGCATTCAAATATAATCCCACTTAAATAGCGTAGAAATCCTAATCCCTTAATGTTTCTATTCAAGATTCTATTTGACTTCTATTAAGAACACTCATGCCATTATTGTCTTCCTAGCAAGGGTTTGGCTTAGAAGCTTGTCATTTGCTACAAACATAAGCTACAAAGAAATTTGTGGATAGTAAATTAGTACTAATTCTTACAAAGAATCCAGTTTCTCATAATCGAAGAAAGCACACCAACACAAGGTATCATTTTATCTGAGCGTGTGTCATTAAGAGAGAAATTCAACTACAGTGCATAAAATCTCATGTTCAAGTTGTAGATATTTTCATTAAACATCTTTAAGAGTGAGACTGTCTATAAGTTATGAGTCTTACTTGGAGTCACGAAGAAATTACGTTTAAGGCAAGGTGTCATTGAGCATTAATCTATATTATGAAACTCCATTTAATTTATGAAATAAGTTAGAAAAAAGAGGATTTATTTTATTAATATTTAAAAGTTATATAATTTAGTATGGTGGAAATTAAGGTTACGTGGTGCGTGTAGCATATATAATTATATTTACTCGTCCTTTCCTCCATTCCAAACATATATATATATATATATAGATGTATGTATGTATGTATGTACGGGTTAAGTTCAAGTTACTTCTAATATAACTTTAAACAATATTACACCATCCAATATTTTATTTAATTAGATGTGAATTTTGACAAATCTATCGTTAGATTACATTATTTTCGTATATTCTCTATGCTTGCAAAATTTCAAGGTAATAAAAAATTAATAGTCATGTCATCAATCAATTGTTTAAATTCAAGTTTTTGTAATTTAAAATAAGGAATAAAAGATGAGTTTATGGATCGAATGATAAATAACATGCAATTGACATGGAAATTGACATGAATATTAAGAACATATAAAATATGTAATTCAATAGTGAAATTTTCAAAATATTTCTATAACAAGTTATTGAGTGGTGTAACATTATTTAGAGTTACATATATAAAGTTATATGTTAGGACATATGTGATTCACTTGTTAGGAACATATGTCACTAGTTTATATAATTGGCTAATCTTTTGACAAAATGCATTTTACTTGTATTTGGGTAGATCTAGGATATGTTTAATACTTTAAGAAACTTTATTTCAAGATCAAGTGTTGAAGACATGCAAGTCTGTCCAAGTTTCAAACTGAAAAGTGTCTGTCATTAAAGCTCGACAGCTAGCCATCTATCGAGATTTAAGAGCTATTCCAGCCCCGTGGCTTGACAGCAGCTCAACAGATAGGCATCTGTCGAGGTTTATGAAAAACAGAATTTCAGATCTATTTTGACTCTAATTCGTGATTATGTATTTGAGCTTTCTTTTCTCATAACCCTAGACATATAAATTGATTATTGTTAGGTTCTAAAGACTTAGGATTTTATGTATTTAGAACTCTAATGTGTATTATTGGCAAACCATGATCAAAACAGGTTGTTAGTCTTGTTTAGACTTGCTCAAAGTGTGGGCGTTTTATGTAAAGTTGGAATTGAGTGGCTGCAGAAGTATTAGTGACTTTCGACTTGGCTCGATCGATCGAAAATTATACTCGATCGATCGAATCTCGGGTCAAACGTTTTTCTGCAGAATTTTCCAACTCAGCCCAAGTCCATTAAGGATTAGGGTTTTAGATCTACTTCTCCCACTATATAAAGGAAACCCTAGCCACGTTTTTAGTGTAGCTTTGGATGCTCTTGTTGCTCATATTTGCAGTTTGTGTGAATCTCTTGTGAGATCCTTGAGAAGTTTTTCTTCCCATAAACTTAGGGTTTTCAAGATAGAGATTATATCAACATCTTGATGATCAACTCAGTTGCTGCCATTGGAGCTTAAAGAAATACAAGCGGGGGTGCTAGTATCTTGATTGGAGAATCCAAAAAAGAAGGAGTCCGTGGATTCAAAGTTTGCACGTGGTCGTGTCCGTAAGTTCTACTGGTAGGTAGCATTAGGAAGTCAAGCGAGGAGTTTGTAAGTCCTTTTGGTATGAACTTCGATTCTTTCATATAGTGGATTCAAGTTTACCTTGAGGATAGCTAGGTCAAATCCTCTCCAAGTTTTTACCTTATGGTTTCCTGAATCATCATATCATTGTGTTATTTATTTTTTCACTGTTTTACTTCTTGATATGATTATTTGATTGTGTTAACATAGATTTGCATAATTTGACTAAGTTAATCACTTTGTTAATAAACTAGGTTAATCTGGTTGGGTTAAGGGGTCTAAAACTGTTCAATTATTTTAAGGGTCGTCAAAGAGGACACAAGTTGCACGAGTGTTGAGCAAAGTTTGTTCAAGCAAATTATGACCGAAGACAGAGTTTTGCCCTAGTTAATCATTCTTGTAGAAATTGCTGTGTTTGTACACTGTAGGGTTTTGTAAACAAGCATCTTCTTGATCTTCATCGTGGATGAACTGAAGAACTTTGCAGCCAACAATCTTCTCTAGTTGGTGATTGAAGTCACGTACTGGGATCCACTCAATTGGTTAGTCATGTACTGGGAACCGTGCATTAAAATGAGAAATTGTCACTACGGAACAAGTCCAATTGTGTATTGGGGTAAGGATTCAACTGTAGGTTGTATAAGGTACTGAGATTCTTTTACTTGTAGCCGTTTGTTGTGATAATAGTGGAATTTCGAGAGTGGTGATCTTAAAATCACCTAGTGTGGTTTTTGCCATGTTGGTTTTCTCCATTCGTAAATAAATTACCGTGTCAATTTATTTTCCGCTGCATACTTAGTTTAATTAGTGATTTGTTTATGCTACCACGCGTTTGCATGTTAATTTGGTTAATTAATTAAACTTGACTAATTAATCAATTAATTTATCACAAGTGGTCAATTCGTTTTTAGCCTATCATTATATAAAGTTACATAACTTTAAATAATGTTACACCGCCCAATAACTTGTTATAGAATTTATATTTTGAAAATCATATCATTGAATTACATGTTCTATATATTCTTAACATTCATGCAAAATTCTTAGAAAAAAAAAAAAAAACATTCATGCAAATTTTTATGTCAATTGGATGTTATTTACTATTTAATCTATAAGCTCATCTATTATGCATTATTTTAAACTATAAAAACTTGAATTTAAACAATTGATTGATGACATGGCTATTCATCTTTGATTACATTGAAATTTTACAAGTATAAAGAATATATGAAGATAATATAATTTAACGGTGAATTTGTCAAAATTAGCATCTAATTAAAAAATATTGAGTGGTGTAACATTACTTAAAGTTACATCAAGTATAATTTGTAACCAATCCTATACGTGTGTGTGTGCTCTCTTTCCTCCATTTCTTCATCTCTATTCTATCTTCATTGTGAGTCTCTTCCATTTGTGAGTAGCATGTGAAGGCTCGCCAACACTTTAGAGAGAGAGAGAGAGAGAGAGAGAGAGGGGCAAAGCATTGTCGGCACTTTATACTTTTAACTATAGATTACAAAAGCAACTCTTTAACTTTACAAAGAACCAAAAAAAAAAAAAAAGTAGGAAAAAGAAGAACTTAGAGCAATGGTGATCTATTAAAGGATCGTAGTAACAAGGATTGAACAAATATAGTCGTAGTGACCAGGATGAACAAATCTATATACCCCATTGTTGCCTAGGATGAAGCTATATATCCTTCCGATTATCCTCACAAAAAAGTGTACTCCATTGGGGCAGAGAGCTTCTCACTTAAGCCACTGCACTGGATAGGAAAGTCTTGAGCACAACAACTAGCAGGAATCTAAATGCTAATGAAGTTCCCAAATTCACTTGAGCTTTCTGTACTTGCCAACATAGCACCGCCACCATATAATACAAATCTTCACAAAGGTGCATGTACTTATCACAATGATAATGACAAAATACATTTGCATAAAATTTGCGCTTAAATTAGTTTTTTGCTAATCGATTTGTTGTTGTTGTGTTTTTTTTTTTTTTTTTAAATTTATTTATTATTATTTTTTTTAAAGAAAATTTCAATTTTAAAAAAGAGGTTTTAAAGAAAATATTAAAGTTACTACAAATTGAAGTGATAATAAATATAATTGGTGCTATTTCAACAATATACTAAATAAATACATTATTTGATTTTTTTTTGTAATTTTAGTAACACGTGTAAAATTTATAGCATCATTAATATCACAAACTTTTAATTGCAGAGCTCTTCTAACCACGTTACATATGGTAAAGAAGAAGAAGTAGGTACTTGTATAAATGACATTGACAATAGTAGAATAAATTAGCTTCAAATGTATGTTTCAGTTACGTTTTTTTTTCCTAATTTGCTAAAAATGAGTATATTAGGTTTATCAATTAAATACAATCCATAATTTCATTGAATATAATTATTCTTGTAAAAAAAAATTAAGTATATATTTCATTATTCAATGCAACCATGTGTTTAAATATAATTGAAAACTCTAATATATAACACATAATGAACTATGCCTAAGTTTTTCCAATGTTTCGCATCATTTAAGTTAATCCAAACAAATATAAATTACTTAGAAAACATATATTAAAAAAAAAATTAAAAAAAGAAAGAAAGAAGGGGTGAGGAGGATGGGGAGAAAAGTTATGGTAAGATAGTCATTATCGCAATTACAATGTTATTTGACAAATAATGGACAAAAACATCAAAATTAAATAACATCATCACTACTTGAAACTCCAATGATCAATTAATAAAAGAATCTTCTAATTAGATTCAATTAACAAAAGACTCATTGATCATAAGATCAGACAAAAGTTAATTGCCTTGCATGTATGCATGAATCAATAATTGGATTTTGGTAAAAGTGACTACATGTGATTGTTGGATATCTTATATGCAACTTTGTTTCATTGCTAGTCATAATATATTAGAACCATGCATAAGAGAGAGATATCATTTATTAACAAAACATTCACGTATGCTAAACTAGCGTAGCATTTCTATTGCTTTTGAGCTATGATTAAAACAGTATAAAATAGTTTGTAAGCAACAAGTATTTCCTTACAGTGATTAAAGTGAGAGCTCCTATTTAGGAGAGACAGTAACTATTACTGTATTTCAAGCACTAAGTAGTATCCCTCCTGTGACAAGAGCTCCACTGTAACCTCATTTCACTTGAATTATCGTCATCTCTGTGCTTTGTGGTACTCGTACTTATAAGAAGTTGAAGGGATTCCTGTCACAGAAGGATGGCTCTAGCTGAGCCTTTGCATTGAATATATATATTCAGCTTGGGCCATCTCTCCTGCGACAGGAATCCCTCAACTTCTCTTTCCTTAATTCTTCCTTTACTTCCTATCTTCCACGCTTCTCATATTGCAAACCTCTCGTAATTTATAGAACAAAATTAAGCTGGACTCTTACTCTGTCTCTTCATGGAATGATACAATGAAATTAATCTCACAATAAAATGAAGTTGCTTACATTTCTTTACTTTGAAAGAATTATGGCCAATGTTCAATGACTAAATATTCTACTTTCACAAACGAAACTTACTTCTAATTCACATTGGTCAATCAATCTATCCTTCCAAACCAAGAAAATTGGACTAAGAACTTTTTAGTTGAAGGACCATGTGATACGATATATGTGACGACTAATCAGTCATACTAATTTATTTTTATTAATTGGTTTAGTGAAGAACCCCGCATCATATTCACCATAAAAGTGAAGTTGTCATTAGGCCAAAAGACTGTTGGCTATTTACTATAGGACAACTTAAATAACATTTAGACTGTTAATCATTTATAATTAAACAATTCTATTTATTATAACAATGTGTTTTCTTGTAAATGCTGATTTATTGACTTGAAAGATCCTCACAGCTAGTTGAACCCGTCGATGTGTGATTTATTAAGTAAACCGTAAGCTAAGTTAAATTTCAAGGTATCATGCCAGAAAAGAACTTTGAAGCTGGCAAATTGAATTGATACTTCATTTACTTGGCAGAACATAAAGTATAGACACTTCAATTTATTTATTTATTTATTTATTTATTTATTAATGCCTCTTCAATTTCCGTCAATCAATAAGTTTGACGCAAAAGGATTGGGTCAGTGGGGGTATCAACCCATTTTTCTTTTTGGGCCAAAAGATAGGCCCACCCAATCACCCTCTTATTTTTAACAAAAATTTATTATTAATATGTGATGAGTCTAGAAAAATCATTAAGGTCATCCATCTTAATGGACGACCATTACATCATTAGTGGATCATCAAAGAAAGATAAGTAACCACTCAACACATTCAATAACAACCATCAAAGATCTGAAACTCTCCCATTAAAACAAAGAACATTACGATTAGGGTAATAATCACCCTAATTTACGTCCAACAGATACCTAAGTCACATATAAAAGGGACCATCTATCCATTTGCTAAGATACGTCAAAAAAACTATTACAAAATGCTATCTACATACGAAAGATATGAGCTGATACTAACTTGAGCATCGGAGGCACCCCCACCGAGCACAACCTGGTGGTCTCTTCGATCAGTCCCTCATTTATTTTGCAAGTCCTACAAGATCATCAAAAGCTCCGGATTGGACGAGTGACCCAACTGACGATTTTGACATCATCAATATATTAGCTTCTTTATTATGTTTACTCTTCTTTCTTTTTTTTTTTTCTTTTTTTTTAACTTTTGCTTTCTCCCTCCCACTCACTCTTTTTTTCCCTTCACTATCTCAAATTAAGAAACTGATTTGAGATACAATTGAAGATGAGTGTTTAAATAGAAATGTGTCATTCAAGAAAATGGCAGATGGCATAAAATCAAAATTAAAAAAGAAAAAGAAAAAAAAAAAAAAAAAGAGGAGAATCTTAACAATATGAATTTATAGTTGCATGTAGCAGTTGTTTTTTACCCTCGATACAAATGATATGTTGTAAGGTAATCTATAATATTTTGGAGGTGGATGAGAAGACAAGTGGATTGTGCTTTGGTTCGAATGTATGACTCCTATGAGAAGGGAAGGGGAGCACAAAATAATATGTCTACTAAGTTATTAGAAAGGTTAAGTAGAAGTAGTAGTAGTAGTGTACCTATGGGTGTAAGACCATCTTTGAGGATGGCTCAATTTGTGAGAGAAATTGAGGAGGATTCTTTGGAAAAGACTGAGGTGGAAATGTACTAAGCTAAGGGTATTGTAAAACTTCATGGGCAATTTGATATATATATATATATATATTGAATTGATTGAAGGTTAATTTCTATAGATTTCTTGTGCTTTCCATGGTTGCTCGTCATGTTTTTACAATCCCCGTATCAACTATAGCCTCTAAATCTGTATTTAGCATGATAGGTCATGTGCTTGATTTTTTTCATAACTCATTGTCTTCTAAGATGGTTAAGGGTCTCATTTTTGTACAAAATTAGTTTCGTTCTTTTCTACTCCAATAAGCATTGAAAATGCAATGGAAGATGTTGAGGAATTTGAAAAGCTTGAAGTACGTATACATGGAATTTTTTTTTCTTTTATTCTGTATAAGTGATTTCTCTTTTTTAGAGCTTATTTGAATTATTATGCTAAAAAATTTTGTTCATGTATTCATTGGAAACTACGACTATGGAAGATGACGATGTTTGATTTGAGTTGCCTTGGCTAGTTAGATTACACATCTATTGACATGAATGAATTTTGATTTTGGACGTTAATTGATTTTGGACTTTATGGTATTTTGCATGCATGGAAATTGATTTTGGACTTTGATTATATTATGACATATTCACCTGAATTTTGTAAATGTGGACAACCACATGATTATAAGTTTAAGACAAGACTTTTGTAAAAGGTATGAAGAGGGTTTGCAATGACTATGACATGACTATATTTATTATTGAGAAAAGACTATGTTGTATCATTAGTAGATGATTTATGACAGGATCTATGAGATAGTTTCCCACAAGTTTGTGTTATATTCAACGCACAAGGAAAAAACGACATGAAAGCTGTGATTTAAAATAATATGAAAACTGTAGTTTAAAAAGTACTGTTAAAATACGTGTTTTTAGAGTTTATAAAAAAAAAAAATGTGTTTAGTATCATGGTTTAAATAAGATGTTTCAATGTTCAAAAAACATAAATATGTGTTTGGTACGTGTGTGTTTGATTAAAAAAAAAAAAAAAAATTTGTTGTGTTCCTTCTTCAATCACTTAATTCAAAATCTATGGCATAAGTAGCGAGAGGGGTTTTGCGAGAGGGTTTGCGCGGAACATGTGAATTTCAGATGGGTAAATTGTTAGAAATCAGAGTGAACTCCTACTTGAAATCTTACATTATTGAATTCAGATGGGTAAATGTTAGAAAGCAATTACTCAATTCTTGAAATCGTACATTACTCCTACTCCTAATTTAGGAGTAATTTGGCTTTCTCTGTTTTTGTTCTGTGAACGATGGTTTTCTAATTCAAAATTTTGAAAGTTTGTTTTAATCTTGCACCCAAAATTGAAAAGTGTTATTGTAATACCCGGAAAAAAAAAATTAAAAGGAAGGTTATTTAAGTAAATTTGTTTATGGGGTCAATTTTATAATTAATATTTGTAAGGGGTTTTTAGAAAATAAGGTTGAAACCTTAGCTATATATATAAGCTTATTATGTCAATGTATAGGAGGAGATATTTTGGAGAGGTAAGACTACTCAAAGGGCTGAAGTAGAGAATGATTGATTACACTCGTGAGGTAAGAGCTTAAAAAAAATCTTATTCTTTTGTCAAATTTAGACTTTATGAGGTATTAGAATATTTTCTTATGTGAGTATTTTGGCCAACAGTGAGACTTTCTTTAGCCATGGCCGCATGGGTGTGTTCTATGAAATTTGCTTAAGGAATTGAATCGGATTGATGGAGGGAAAAAAAAAAAAAAAAAGTAAATAAATAACCGCTTGATGCAAAGAAGGAACGTCAACTTCATTTTTTTTTTTTTTTTTTTTTTTTTTTTTTTTTTTTTTTTTTTTTTTTTTTTTTTTTTTTTTTTTAACTTCTGCTTTCTCCCTCTCACTCTCTCTTTTTTTCCCTTCACTATCTCAAATTAAGAAACTGATTTGAGATACAATTGAAGATGAGTGTTTAAATAGAAATGTCTCATTCAAGAAAATGGCAGATGGCATAAAATCAAAATTAAAAGAAAAAAGAAAAAAAAGGGACAATCTTAACAATATGAATTTATAGTTGCATGTAGCAGTTGTTTTTTACCCTCGTTACAGATGATATGTTGTAAGGGAATCTATAATATTTTGGAGGTGGATGAGAAAACAAGTGGATTGTGCTTTGGTTCGAATCTATGACGCCTATGAGAAGGGAAGGGGAGCACAAAATAATATGTTTACTAAGTTATTAGAAAAGTTAAGTAGAAGTAGTAGTAGTAGTGGACCTATGGGTGTAAGACCATCTTTGAGAATGGCTCAATTTGTGAGAGAAATTGAGGAGGATTCTTTGGAAAAGATTGAGGCGGAAAGGTACTTAGCAAAGGGTATTGTAAAACTTCATGGGCAATTTGATATATATATATATATATATATTGTTTTGATTGAAGGTTAATTTCTATAGATTTCTTGTGCTTCCCATGGTTGCTCGTCATGTTTTTACAATCCCCGTATCAACTATAGCCTCTAAATCTGTATTTAGCATGATAGATCTTGTGCTTGATTTTTTTTCATAACTCATTGTCTTCTAAGATGGTTAAGGGCCTCATTTTTGTACAAAATTAGTTTTGTTCTTCTTCTACTAGTCCAATAAGCATTGAAAATGCAATGGAAGATGTTGAGGAATTTGAAAAGCTTGAAGTAGGTATACATTGAATTTTTTTTCTTTTATTTTGTATAAGTGATTTCTCTTTTTTAGAGCTTATTTGAATTATTATGTTAAAAATTTTTGTTCATGTATTCATTGGAAACTAGGACTATGGAAGATGATGATGTTTGATTTGAGTTTCCTTGGCTAGTTAGATTACACATCCATTGACATGAATGGATTTTGATTTTGGACGTTAATTGATTTTGGACTTTATGGTATTTTGCATGCATGGAAATTGATTTTGGACTTTGATTATATTATGACATATTCACCTGAATTTTGTAAATGTGGACAACCACATGATTATGAGTTTAAGACAAGACTTTTGTAAAAGGTACGAAGAGTGTTTGCAATGACTATTACAGGACTATGTTTATTATTGAGAAAAGACTATGTTGTATCATTAGTAGATGATTTATGACAGGATCTATGAGATAGTTTCCACAAGTTTGTGTTATATTCAGCACACACAGGAAAAAATGATGTGAAAATTATGGTTTAAATTGATGTGAAAACTGTGATTTAAAAAGTGCTCTTGAAATATGTGTTTTTAGTGTTTGAAAGTTCAATATGTGTATACAACACCCTTGAACGTTTGGATCCCCAATTACAAAATTACCAATTCAAGCTTTATATCAAACAGTTAATGTGCAGAACATGAACATAAGCTAATCACAGAATTAATAACAAAGCTAAGCCAAATATAAACACATCCACAGCAGTAAATATAAGGCAAAGATAAAGGAAAGGAAGATGCAAACACACGAACAACACACGATGTGTTATCGAAGAGGAAACCGAAGTCCTCAGCGTAAAATCTCTCCGCCGCCCTCCAAGCGATAAATAATCCACTAAAGAATGTAATTGGGATACATGAACAGCAGAAGACCCTCCAAGCCTAATCTACCCAAGTACCTAAGCCCTCCAAACTTCTTGCTCCAACGAGGTTACGCCGAACCTATTTCTTCTTTAATTTCTCGGATTCCGCTACTATACCATAGCATTAACCAATGTATATTGGTTCCTTCCAAACTACTTCCCTTAGCACCAAATGAACTTTCTCACAGACGTGAGTGTGGTGAGATAAGGATTTGGTCAATAGCCTCTCAAGGATGTAACAATGGAGAGGAAGAGAGTAGAGGAATTTGTAGAGTCTCTAAGGTAAAGATTGTGGATGAGGCAATCTTGTTTTTCTCTAGGGTTTCTCTCACAAAATTCTCTCTGGAAGCTCTCTCAATTTAGTGGGTATAAGGGTCTATATATAGTGGGGTGAGAAAGGAATACGAAGAGACAGTTTTTTGCCAAACAGAGCTGATTCGCGGCTTGTCCAAGTCGCGAATTCAAGTCACGATGTAACGGCCTGGCCAGCCTGGACCTTTTGTCCTGTAGTGTGACAGCTGGCGCGACTCTTCAGCTTCCTTGTGTGCATCTCTCGTACTAGCATTTGGCGGCTTGCAGTTGCGAGCCACCCGCGAGTCCTAGCCGCAAAACTCTGCTTCTTTGCACATACTTGAGCTTTTCTTCACATCTTCTCACACACTACCCTTACAATAATCCCACCTAAATACAGGGTTACTAAGTGCTTAAATTACAAGCAAATTGGCACGGAATAAAGCCAACAAGATGGTTGATAAATTTCAACCTTACAGTGTTTATAAAACAAAAAAAAAATATGTTTGGTATCACGGTTTAAATGACATGTTTCAGTGTTCGTTTGGTACATGTGTGTTTGATTAAAAAACAAAGCTAACACGTGTACAAAATAACATTTTTTATTTGAGGAGAGAGAATAAATCCATATTCCCGTTGCCCTTCTTCTCTGTGTTTGTTCCTTCTTTTTCCCTTCTCTTCCCTGAGAGCAGAAAACCAAACCCACACACAGTCCTTATCTCCGTCGATGCAGTAGAAGATCCATGGCTGGGCTTCACATTCTTTGGATCTCATCTCCACTGTCAGCACTCCAAGACCCAGCAACGAATCAAGATTTTGTCGCCGCCGACCCAGCACTCCAAGATCCAGGTTCGAATCTCACTTTCACCTTACTTGTCAATGGGTTTTTGTCCAAAGATTGTTGTGTTCCTTCTTCACTCACTTAATTCAAAAGCTGTGGCAAAAGTACCAAGAGGGGTTTTGTGAGAGGGTTTGCACGGAACATGCGAATTTCAGATGGGTAAACTGTTAGAAATCAGAGTGAACTCCTACTTGAAATCTTACATTATTGAATTCAGATGGGTAAATGTTAGAAAGCAATTATTTAATTCTTGAAATCGTACATTACTCCTACTCCTAATTTGAATGATGGTTTTCTAATTCAAAATTTTGAAAGTTTGTATTAATCTTGCACCCAAAATTGAAAAGAGTTGTAGGAAATTGCATAGCCAAAAAATCTGCTTGGATATGTTGCTATACTTTTTGTTGTACGAATTGATTGAGATAGATTGAAAGGTCAAAGTTTCTGAATCCGTAATAACAAAGTGCATGGAACTTTTCAAAATAATGTCTTTGAAGCCCAGCTCCTACAAGCTTTTGTAATTGTAATTCCATCATTGAAGTACGAAAGTGATCAACTTGAGGTGGAAGTTGTGATGTTATAGTTGCAATGTGTATTTGTTTATATAAACAAATAACTTGGTTCAGAAAAGTAAATGGGTGGAAAGGTGTGGCATTGACTGTGTGGTTTAATTTTTCCCTAACCAGGTCCAGAAAAAAATAAATTACTTACAAATTTTATTTTCTTTGCGGATGACTTTTAATTTTTTGGTGTCTACACTCTATACCACTACGGATGAGGATAGAAACAAACCTATAGTGATAGTTTGCTGTAATGGTGTCTTGGAAAGTAACTATATTGAATTGCTTTTCTAATTTATAAAATTGAGTTGACATCTTTTTTTCAACTATATGTGTGTATGATGGTAGATTTACCTAATTAATTAGCTAGTAACTTGTGCTCATGCTCACTGTTTTCCACTTTGCACTGGGAAATATTGAAAGCTGTCTAGATTGAATTTTACTGCTGTAGCACTGCGTAAAGTATAGTTGCATAGGCCATGATTTTTTCAGATTTGAAAAAAAGAGGTGGTTGGAGCAGATATTATGTAAGGGTATGACATTTATTTTTTTAAATCTTTATGTCTACACTGAGAATGCACAGATATTTTATTTGAAATGTTGTACTTGTGTTATATTCATATTGTCACGATATCTTATATATTGCTTTAGTGATTCACATATAAAAAGATCTCTACCTAGGAGAAAATATCTTATGTGATTGTGCCTTTAATATCTATGTGTTTATTGGTGACCACCATATATGATTGTAAACATTCTTGCCTTCTATGTAGAAGACACCTTTAATATGATTGTTGAGATATTTGTGGCTTCTTCTTGCAGATGTCGGATGCAATGCATGACTTTTGGTTCCGAAATTCCAACTATTTCTATGGCTTAAGAGCAAGCGTGAGGATTTCGGATAAACGAAATGAGAACTAGTACAGGTTTTTCCAATATTGCCCAAAGGATGAATGTGGACTTTTTTAATGGTGTATTCCCTTGAAGACGCCATTGTCATATGTAGAGGATTTCCAGCAACTACAAGAAGAGTTGTGTGTATTGCGAGAGGAATTGAGGGTCATGCAGTTATGGTTGTCAAAATCGCGATCCGGATCGTAAAATCGCACGATTTTACGATCCCACCTCACCAAAAAGTTTAAAATTGTAGTAGGATCGCAAAAATGGTAGGATCGCATGTAGGATTGTGTAGAATCATATAGGATCGTAGGATCGTATGGGATCCTACCGATCCTACAGATCCTACCATTTGGCTTGAATTTTTTTTTTTTGTTGTTGCTTTTTTTTAAAGTGGGATTCATTTGGGTAAGATAATCCATCTAAACCCATACGGTCAATGGGTTATCAGAAGCCCAATCATGAATTGAAGTCCCAAATTTACCCCTATGTCAACATAAAATCTCAAAAAAACCTATAGTACTTAAGTTTAACATTTTGAATGTTGATACTAGGAAGGATATAGATGATGAAATGGGATATGACAATGACAGTGATTAGATTAGAAGAACCTTAGAATGGGAATTCTCTTTTGGATTTCATATTTGTAATTAGCTAGTTTACCTTAGATTAAGAATTCTCTTTTGAATTACATATTGTAAATTTGTAGTTAGCTAGATTTTATATGCTAACTAGCCTAACTTATTTTGGATTTAGAACTTAAAATTTGGAAAACATTTTCCATATGTGTAGATAATATTGTGGTACTTAGTTGCTAATTAAACATATACTAAACTTTTTAAATACATTATGTCAAAAGTTAAATATATTTTGTTTCATTAGAATGACATAAGAATGATGTAGTATGTGCAAATTACATTTTATGATGAAAGTTTTTTTTTTTTTTTTTTTTTTTAATGGATGGATTCATATTTTAAGTGAAAAAAAAAAAAAAAAAAAAAAAAAAAAAAAAAAAAAAAAAAAAAAAAAAAAAATTTGTAAAGATTATGTTCATTGGATGGTATCTGTTATGCACAGTGCTTGCACTGCTGCTAACTATGACAATGGTGTAAATGAAACTGTTATAATGGCTACTTTGTTTTTGGTGTGTAACCATATTATTTTATTATGTACTAGGGACTCCTCATGAAGCTGATGCGTTGTGTAATATTTTTGGACAATCTTGACTCTTGTATTTTGCTAGTGCTAGGTATATGTATGGAATTGACTCTTGACTCTTATAATAATATGTTATTGGATTAACAATAATTGTTTTAAATTAGTTGATACAAGTTTGTGCCATTTTGTGCTTTCTGCTTAGCTTCGTTAGGTAGATTTTTGAAGGCAAGTTCTTTTGATTTCAAAGCTTCTTTACGGCTACCAATCGAGTTGTCGTTATCTTCTAGATTGATGCTTCTTACTTTTTATAACCAGTAATCTCAAGGGGATATTAGCTGAAAGTTGGAAGCAAAATGGCATAACCATAAATGTCATTTTCAATCAAACTAAAGATCAAACAAGTATCAAATAGCATCTAGCATTTTCCTAAAAAAAAAAAAAAAAGCATCTAGCAGAAAATTACAAAACTAATAAGAATTCTGATAATGCAGAAGAAGGCATTCAATTCCAAACCCTGAATTGAAAAGAATTCCTATTTGTTATTGATCCATTCCTAAAAGTTCCGCATATGACCACACTATTTTCTCGAACAAGTAAAATTTTTTTTTTTACTTCACAATGCAAGTTCAGATCACTACCTACCATGAACAAATTCACTTCACAATACTCCTAACCATCAAACACCTAACAAAACCAAAGGCAGAACTTTACAAGTTGGATTTCCTAATTAAAGATTAAAATGCCCTATATACAGAGGATATAGCTCCTGTGCATCTTGACATTGGAAAGCCAAAGCTTTGGAACCCCATTGAGCTCACTTGACCAGGCAAATGTGGCGGCATGGTAATCTGTTGATAAGCCTCCTCCAATCACCCTTTCCAAATTTCTTTAGTCCAGTTAGAAATAACTGTTAGGTTCTAAAAATTTAGGAATTTATGTATTTAGAACTCTAATTTGTATTGTTGGCAAACCATGATCAAAACAGGTTGTTTAGTCTTGTTTAGGCTTGCTCAAAGTTGGGTCTTTCATGTAAAGTTGGAATTGAGAGGCTGCAGATGCATTGGTGCATTTCGGCCTGGCTCGATTGATCGAAGGAAAGACTCGATCGATCGAATCTCGGGCAGAATGCTTTTCTGCAGAATTTTCCAGCTCAGCCCTAACTCATTAAACGTTTTGGGTTTTCTGTTTTTATCCTAGGTATATAAAGAAAAACCCTAGCCACGTTTTTGGAGTTGCTCTAATTGTATTGTTGCCCATACTTTTCTGTTTTGTGTAAATCTCTTGTGAGATCTAGAGGAACTTTCCTTTACACAAAGTTTAGGGTTTTCAAGGTAGAGATAGTATCAACATCTTGATGATCAACTTGGTTGCTGCCATTAAAACTTAAAGAATAACAAGCGTGGGTGCTTGTAGCTAATTGGAGAATTCAAGAAAGAAGGAGTTCGTGGATTCGGAGCTTGCACGTGGTCGTGTCAGTAAGTTCTACTGGTGGGTAGCATTAGGAAGTCAAGCGGGGAGCTTGTAAGTCCTTTTGTATGAACTTCGATTTTTTCATAGTGGATTCAGGTTTACCTTAAGGATAGCTAGGTCAAATCCTCCCCAGGTTTTTACCGTGTGGTTTCCTAGGTGATCATATCATTGTGTATTTTATATTTCTGCTACTTTATACTTTTGATATGATTGTATGTTTGTGATAACCTAGAATTGCTTAAATTGACTAAGTTAATCACTTGGCTAATTAACTAGGTTAATTTGTTTGTTTTAAGGGGTCTTAAACCGTTCAATAACCTGAAAAATTAATAGCCAAAAAATAACATTCAAATACATATACCAATACAATCTGGCACTCTTAGATCACCCCTAGCATTGCCATAACATTTCATTCACAACAAAATACTAATAAATTATAATTATCATATGAAAGGCCACATGAGCACAAAACAGTAAAAGAACTTGGGATTAATGGTAAAATCTTTATAAGTTGATGGAAACTACTTGATTCACTATGGAAATCACAAAATCCATTAAAATCAATATTAATTCCCAGCAATGGTCACACTGTTACTTTTAGTTTTACAAAACAACCAAGTAGTTGGACCCACATCCTTACAAAATATTACAAGATAGAAGAGCAACAATGTCAACAACAGTTTACAGTGCCATGTCATCCTCAAATACATTTTCCCAAAAAGCTCAATCACAGTTAGCTGCGCATGGAGAGAAAAATAAAATTGTTATTAATTAAGTGAATAAGGTGTAAGTCAATTAACATTTAATACTATATTTTTAACAATTAGATCAATTACAATTATATGGTATACAAATGGTGTAACTCTTGTCAAGTTACACTAGATGTAACTTGAACCCATCTCTATAAGTAATTCTTAAACAAATATTTAGTTAGATTTGATAAATATTATTACATAGTTGATGATAAAAAAAAAAAAAACATTAATTGATGCATGATACAAAAATTACATAATAAATGAATGTTAAATTTATTTTTATATGATTGTAAGGTTTATGTAGTAAAATATGTAGTAATATTAATGCTACATACATTGCATGGAATCCTAATTTTTAATATAAAATAATAATTTGACTAACTCTATATTCTTTTATATATCATCAAAATTATATTTTTTATTTGAATAATTAGATAATATTTTAATTCATTTTATCATTTAAGAGTAGGTAAAGTGAGGTTCAAGCAATAGTTAATGGTAATGACACCTTTTGATGATGCCATATATTTGTGATTTGAAGTTTTGAACCCAATCTCCCCCTCACTCACTATCCAGTATCTACTATTTCGAAAAAGCAGACAAAGTTATAATTTGATTTTTATTTTTTTTTGGATTTAGCTGTCACAACTATAATTGTTCAATGTGCACCATATGAAAGGGATTGCTGTTGTGGATAAGGTTGTTAGGTACAATACGTATTAAATCGGAGCAAAAAGATGTACTTCTCTTATGTGTACATATTAGAAAATTACCATGCAACGCATACGATATATGTACAGGCATGTAATATATGAATCATATATCAAATTGGTATATGATTCTTAAGAACACATGGAGGTTGAGTTCGTGTATGCATGATTAGCAGCAAAGAGTACGTAGACGTGCCCGAACGGTCGATTATTATCGTTTCCTTCCCCACGTAAAAGCATTTACTGGAGAGTATTCAATCTCTATAGAACTTAGTCGAGGAACTATCATATCATTAAAAAAAAAAAAAAACTATCATTATCATTAATGAGTTAGAATCTTTAGGAGGAATATTTTTTTAAAGGAATATTAAACTTTTATAGTACAAGGCTAAAGTGAATTCATTTCAAGTGGATTGTTTAACCATACCATTTTTTTACATTTAATTGGTATAAAGTTATTCGAGGTCAGGTGCTAGAGTCTGGATTGGAGCTTGACACATTTTTATTTTTATTGTTATTTTCTAAATTTGCAACTATATGATGATTTGAAAGAGTACTATTACATTTTCTGTATGATAGGAGCAATATTACTTTTAAATTTTTTTACACTACTTTTTTACTTGCAGTATAGCATGTCATCATGTAAAAAAAAAAAAAAAAGTATGAAAAATAATTTGTTGATAGACCTGGGCTTGAAACCAACTTAGAGATAAAAAGTCCAAACACATAGCCCGGCTCGTTCTCATCACTTAAAAGTCTTACGAGTTACGACACTAACCCAAATCATGGCCTTGTTATACATGTAACAAAGGCTGCATCTTGACATTGCAATATCTTAAAATTAAAACTGATGATTGTGGACACTGGACAGTTGGTGATGAGTCTCCATCTCATCCATATAAAAGTCTAAAACTGCTAGAAAATGAACTGTGAGTGAGTGGAACTCAAATAAATCTCACAATTAATCTTATCTCTTTTCAAAGCAGCTATAAAGGAGAAAAAGATCCACTTAGACATTTTTTTTTTTTTTTTTTTTTGTTGAGTTATATCAAGGAGGAATCCTTTAGCTAGCATAGTTTTCTAAAACTTAAAATTGCATTTGGATTTGAATTTAAAGACATGTTACTAACTTATTATAAATCAATTTATATAAATTTTAAACACGTTTTATGGCTGGGTTTTGAAGATTTTATTCATACACATGCAATTACTTATATTATGGACTTTATTCATGTTTTAGATAAAAAATAGAATATAAATAAATAAAAAAACATCTTACACCTAATCATTTTAAATTCACATTATTAATAAAAGTTTGAACTCACATATTATATCAATAAAAATATTTTATTTTTCATTCTTTATTTAATCTTTATATATATATATATATATATATCAAAAAAAAATGTCAAATGAATTACAAGATTCTTAATAATTTTTTATTGTAAATTAACTTATATAAATAAGTTTTGAATTTTAAAACAATAACCTATATAGAGATAAGAAGTTTTTAAAGTTGAAATCGCGATCCAAAGAGTCTCACTTATATCAAATGATTAGGATCACTAAGAAGCTAGCAGAATCATGACTAAGGATGTTAGTATCGCAGATCCCGTGATCCCACGCCAATATTACTTTTGCTTAAGTTTTTAGTTTGACGCATGGCAAGATTGATCCAACCATAGAGGATCGAGTGGTGTGTGGTTGTTGCAGTCTTTGGCATGGGCCAACAACTGATCTTCTTCAATAAGAAGATTTTAGTCGACAAGGGTGTGGCTAGAAATTTTTGCTTGAGGGGGCGTAGGAAAACTATTATATTGATTTGCAATTTAAGTGCTAGAGATATATTAGACATATTAGCTCAGTATAATAGGCCCACGCCCACTCTTACTTGTATTAGTAGTCTAGGGTTTAGTCGCTTATATATATTTATGTTAGAGTTTATTGTAACACATGTTATTGTACTATACTCTTACATAATAAAGATGTAACTCTTAAGGGATTCATCCGTGAACGTAAGCCGACAAAGCTAAACCACGTAATCCTCATGTTCTCAGTGTTCCTATTTTATATTTCCTCTTCCACATCCACTCTAACATATATATTATGATATAACACATTGCGTTGCTAATATATTTAATATTAAGAAAAACTCAAAGTATGACATACTTACATATATACATGCCTTGGTGCATTAGTATTAGAAAAACAAATATTAAATCCAAAGTAAGTCCTAGCTATATGGATTGAGTTCAAATTATATTTGGTATAACTTTAAGCAATACTACACCACTCAATATTTTTTAATTGGACGCGAATTTTGACACATCTACTATTAGATTACATTGTCTTTGTATATTTTCCATGATTGCAAATTTCAAGGTGATCAAAGATTAATGACCATTTTATCAATCAATTATTTAAATTCAAGTTTTGTAGTTTAAAATAATGTATAAAAGATGATTTTATGGATCCAATGGTAAATAATATCCGATTGACATAAAAATTGGTATGCATGTTAATAACATATAGAACATATAATTCAATGGTAAGATTTTCAAAATATGAATTCTATAACAAGTTATTAGATGATGAAATATTACTTAGAATTACACTAAGTGTAACTTGAACCTAACTATATACATATCACAATTAGTGCAAAGTTTAAGGAAAATACCTTAAGTGTAATATATTAGGTTTTTCAATTAAATTTAAATACATACTTACCATGACCAATAATATAAAAACAATATTATTATTTTTAAAAAAATTGAAAAATTAAAAAATTATGGCTAAAAAGTGATAAAAGTGAAGGGTAAAATTGTAAAACTTGGTGAAGAATACGGGATACAAGTCTAAAAAAAAAAAAGAAAAAAAAACCAAAAATAAAAAGAAATGATCTCAAAAAAAAAAAAAAAAAAAAAAACTAATTGTGAGACTCGCAGACTTTTTTTATCTACCTTGAAATTTTTGGAAGGATGAGAAAATAAAGTATGTTCAATTCCAATCTAATTATATTCCATTCTTTGAACAATTCCAATCCCTAATGAATGCAAATTAGTAAACGTACAGCTTAGATCACTACGTATAATATTATAAATAAAAATTAACGTAAACGATCGTGATGCATGGACTCCAATTACTTTAGTCTACGATGCATGTGGTTCCCACTTTCTTTTTATTTTCATCCCATCGAAAATCCCCGGGTCACATGGACAGCCCATTTCCATTTTTTCCTCTATTTCCCTTACCCTTTTTTCCATTCTCTCTTTTTCCAACCTAACCAAACACAATGTAATGGTTGACTTCGTACACAGATATTATAAACTTTCATTTATTGGGCAAGGAAATCAGATTTTATTTTGCATTCTATACAAAATTCATTAGCAAACATGTAGAAAATCATGTGATTTCAATTAATCATAAGAAAAATATTAGGTAGAGTCCCTACCTTTAATGGAAGTGCCTAAAAGTTGGGTGACACGGGATTAGTATGGCCCGCAACTATCGCAGAATGTTACGGAAGAAATATGAAACTAGAGTCGATGATATGACTGTATTCTAATCTATGGCCTATCAAACCGTCGTTAAGATGAAGAAAAGATAAAAGAGTACTAAAGCAACTCTTAAAAAAACTAAAAGATTTCATTATAATAATCAAATAGATAATACAAATTAACGATGATTCCTACCATATCCTCTTACACCATTTTTGTAATAAAATATCACCTACTAGGCTTCTACTATGGACTTCTTACTAAATTAGGACTTTTAATCAAACTAGTAAACATAATAAGGACAAAAATAAAATATGAACGAAATTAAATCTAAATCCTAATTCAAAATTAAAAATTCAAATTCATGTATGACTTCTAAATAAAATAAAAGGCTAATAAGCAAACGAAATACATTAAAATCAATCATGGAATGTAATATGTTGGACTCTGAATGTTACATTTTTATTTTTTTCTGGACATTGACATCATTTCCTTGATTGCTTCTGGTTCCAATTTGTCAGATTATTGCCATTGAATTCTAGGAGGGTAATAGCTGAATATGCCAAAATTGTGATACTCGCATTAACAGCATTGTCATTAAACATGTGCTTGGTTGATCCACATTTGCTCCTTCATCTTTGGGTTTGAAACAAAGGCGGAGCCAGATGTGGGCAGGCTGCAATCCCCCTTAGCCTTTTTTTTTTCCCAATACTTTTATGTTATTTTTAATATATCTCTTGTATGTGTCAAACTTTACTGAAGAGATATAAAGAAAAATTTTCATGTTTTATCAATGCTTTTTTTTTTTTAGATTCAAAAGTTATAAAATAAAATTAAGAATTGTTATCTCCTGGAAGTGTTAAGAGCTCAATTCTTTATATTATACTTTCTTACTCTTCATAAAAATGAGTTTACTGTAATTTGTAATGAAATTTAGAAATAATATATTATTCTTGTTAATATTGTTTTCAAGTTAAATTCTAGGGTTTATATGCCCAAATGGTTTTTTTATGGTTTTAAATTGTTTAAATTTCATCATTTTATGAGTTCCACAAAATCCAACTTTTCACTCAAACAAAATATAACATGACTAATTCATTTATAAAAACAAAATTCTAACAAATAAAGTCAATGAATATACTATCTTTTTATGAGTTATTTAACATTAAAAATATTAACTTAAGTGGCATTTAATTTTCCAGATTTGTCGTAACATATATATATATATATATATGTATGTATGCAGGAGCATACACGTACATTATATGCGTAGTTACATAAGTCTGTGAGTATATAGAAAAGCATGCAATTAATGGTGCTTTTTCTACCTAGTTAAAAGATCACCATGCAAGCGGTGGTTCCGATTTTTACACTCTAGAAAGTCTCTTGTAGCTTCTCTGATAGTGGCGTATGTGGTAGGTTTTCTTTTTCTTTTTTGATAATCAGGCATATGTAGTAGTTGTTATAAGGGAAATTATTTATAAACATTACAAGTCTGGGTTC
The DNA here is from genome assembly GCF_002906115.3 of Quercus suber. Classification (NCBI taxonomy): domain Eukaryota; kingdom Viridiplantae; phylum Streptophyta; class Magnoliopsida; order Fagales; family Fagaceae; genus Quercus; species Quercus suber. Next base: position 347,032 of record NW_027069836.1, read on the forward strand.
GATACAAAAGCGGGGCATTCAACCCATAACATCATAAAGCGCATAGCTTGATAAACAAATTAAAGAGGGCTATATTATTGTACTATTTTGCATTCTTCCCCTTCTTGCTAGCTGGTTTTTACATTTATTAGCCTCTTGGCAGACGTGGCGTACTTTCACCGACCAATCCCTGCTAAGTAACTTCCTGCAATCCAAAACCGAATCAGAGTGAGCAGGAGACTTTGAAATATGAGAGTTTAGTAACTAAATAACAAGAGTGGAATCATATTCTAAAATAACATGTTTATAAACTGGACTCCAAACCAGCTGGAGCCCATGTCTTCCTGCCCGAAATTTCGCTAGTTTATTCAAAGTTTAGTCCAGATTTATGGCATACCCTATTTAGTTGTGGAAAAAATTTGGTTACAAATTCAGTTGTAGTTAATGACTGCAACTTCATTTAATATATTTTTTTTTTATTAGATGTGAATTTTGACGAATTTATTATTAAATTGCATTTTCTCTTTATATCCTCTGTATTTGCAAAAAATTCAGAAAATTAAATGTTAATATCTATATCATAAATCAAATATTTCAATTTTAAGTTTTTGTAATCTAAAATTATCCATAAAATATAATTTTATAGATGAAATAGTAAATAACATCCGATTAGCATGAAATTTAATATACTTGTTAAAAACATAGAGAACATGCTATCTAACAGTTATCTTCTCAAAATGTGTAACCTTGTAAATTTTTGTAGTGGGACTTGTAGTCATTGGTTTATAGCCAATATATATATATATATATATATTTTCCAATTAGTTAATGAGTATTTCAATAAGAATTTCCTATTTTTGATAATTTAAACTTCCAAGCATTAGAATTTCCAAAAGTTGATCATACTTTTTGGATATTTTTAGAATTGGTATATATCACATTTTAAGCAACATTATGCTTTTAAAATATATATAAAATTTGAATTTTTACACTAATTTTATATGGTCTTATTTAATAATTAAACAAGTATTAATTTAACCATCGTCATTATTTTTAAATGACCAAGATACTAATGAATCTTGATAAAAATTTCACTTGAATGAAAAATAATTATATACAAAAAAACCACTCCATTTTCTAAGTCAATTTAAAGGGGAAAATTAGTGAAAATTTAAATTTAAATTTCATATTAGTAAGGCTTACAAAGATAAATGCAAGAATTGTCATTTTTTTTACTTAAAAAGGCATTGAACATTCTCACACTCTCCTTGTTAAATGCCATCCATAGACGTCACTAATATATTTAACATTTTAGATGTGGACATAAAATAAAAAAGATAAACATTGTGTATGAAATTATTAACAATTGTTTATGTAATATCGTGTATCAACAAGTGTAAGAGAACAATTATTTATTGTTAGATTCTAAATATTTAGGATTAAATGTTTAGTTTCCAAATTTATGTATGTTGACAAATCGAAAACAAAAACATGTCTAGACTAGGTGTTAGACATTGCTCAAGATTTTTCAAGTTAAGTTTCAAGAACTGTCAAGCTACAGAAAGAAGAAGCAAGCTATTGTGAAACTTGACTGATTGAAAGATAGGTTCAACCAATCGAAAATCGTGTTCTGCAGATTTTAAATCAGGTCCAAGCCTGCAAGAACTTTTAGGGTTTCACTCCAACACTACTAGGTATAAAAGGAAAACCCTAATTACATTTTATAAGCTCTTGGAAGACTTGTGAGTTATTCCTGTGAGATCTGTAAGGTTTCTGAAACCTTCTAACTCTACAAGTGTTTATCGAAACAAGATCTACAATCAAGAATTGGTGGAAACAAGTTGCTGCATAAAGATCTACTACTGATGGTGATCTGAAACATTTGAACGGGATCTCAAAGTCACAGTTGTGGCAGTTTGTGTTTAGCAAATTCGAGATAAAAGAGTTCGTGGAGTCGGAGATGCATGTGATCATATTAGTAAGTTTTACAAGAGGTAGCTTTAGATTTAGAGTTTAAATCTATTGTAAACTTCTATTCTATCATAGTAAATTTGTTTACTTTGGGGATAGTTAAGTTAAATCTTACTCAAATTTTTACCTTGAAATGGTTGGTTTCATTAGTTTTTCTGGGTAATCATATTACTGTCTTCTTTACTTTTCCACACTAAGTAATATGTTTGCATGTATTTAACTTAGATCTCATAATTAACTTAAGTAACTACTTAGTTAATTCATTAGGTTAAACTAATCTGTTTCAAAAGGGGTCTAAATGGAACAAACACTTACCATAAATAAAAGGGTGTGTGGGAGTTGAAATTACCACGTTTCACGGGAATTAATATTTGGATGGTTGGCGTACTCTGCAAATTGTATAAATCTTTAAAGAAATAAAAGAGAGAGCGAAGCAGTCAAGGTGTTTTAACTGTTTAAAAAGGGCAGCAATGTGATCATTTCGATGTTCAAGCCAATTAAGGAAAAGTCTAGTGGCGCCTAAAAAGCCGGATCCAAGTTCTAAACCATCAAATGGGAAGGAGAAGACTTCTTCATCAACTAGTGAGAAGCTCCGTGGTAAAGATAGAAAATCCCCTCGTACACAGAATGCACCTAAAAAGGGTCAGGCAGGGTCGACTAGTGAGCAGCTCCGTGGTAAAGACAGAAAATCCAAAGAAAAATCCCCTCGTACACATAATACATCGGGAAAAGGTCAGGAAGGGTCAACTAGTGAGAAGCTCCATGGTAAAGATGAAAAATCCTGTTCTACAGGTAATGCAACTAAAAAAGACACAAAAGGCCAGAAACCGTTAACTGAGCTTCTCCGAGGATGAGTAAATTAGTCATCGGTAAGAAAGAACCAGACCAGATAAATAAAGATGATGAGTCACATGCATGGGACATGCATATGGGTTCGTTCATATCTTTGTTACGTTTGTTGTTGCGGCTGTTGTTGTTCCTTTGCTTTATTTTATTTTTCCTTGCTTTTTGGATCAATAACCCTACTCTTCTGATTATGAGTTTATGACTCACTTTGGGGATATATGAGTAGATAGAATGCTTGTTTTGCCTCCTCTCTTTTTTTTTTTTTTTAAATGAAATTATATTCAACCAAGAAAACCTATTATAGTACCTACACAATACAAGTAACTAAGCTGCGATTTCTTTACCCTTGGCATTATGCGTGCGATATATTAATTTGAAGAAGATTTGGAACCAAGGGACGAGCCTTGGTTCCTGAATCGTACGTTATCCTTGCCATCAAGTCCTTATTGCTCCACACTAGACGATATATTTTCTAACATTGAGTCATATATATATTCCTCAACCGTGTGAAACCTCTTATTGTGTATCTGTGAGGGACCACACCCTGGCTCGACCTTTATACAGTTGGGTCAAACTCACGTAAGTGGATGGAGTCTTGTTAGTTGTTCAAAAGAGATAGTGCATGTTTTACTGATATTATTATCCTTTCTAGGTCAAGTGTTTTACATTGGAGTCAATATTTATTTAATTAACAAAAAAAAGCAAATCAAAAGAATTGAAGAGTACATCTCTTTATTGATGAATTAAAATTGAAATCACATCTCTTGAAAATAACTAAAAAATACATGGCTGGTACTGGATACAATCTAAAAATGGTACATGGCTTTGTTAACTAATTACAATATAGAAATTGAGAATTATAGGGATACCCATAATTTACAAATCATTTATCTAAGTTCAAGGGCTAGGTTATAAGATGGGAAGATGTTAGGTACTCATCTTTCCCAGTAAAACTGGTTTTCTAGAATTTGGTGGCCAATAATCATATTACAAGCTAACTTAGTAAGTGCATAAATAGTGCTTAACTAAGCTATAAATGGTAAAAAACAAGAATTATCAATTTCTTAATAAACCCATGGGTAAATGTACAAGCTAGTAATATTTATACTAAATCATATATAACAACAATTTCCACTATCTTTTTAACATGTGTGGAAAATACAAAATTTTTTTAAAAACTCATATCAATTCTTGATTTAAAAAATCAAGGTTCTCAATGAATATTCGTTTCATAAATTTAACCTACATGTAGGGGCGTAGCCAGGAATAATTACTTGGGGGGGCCGGTTGTAGTAGAGATATACTAAAATATAATTCAACCAATTTTCATTTGATTCAAACCACAAAAATTGAAAACTACGGCGATAATTTTTTGGTCCTTTGTATGGATACTCTATGTTTCTAGGTTGATATGGACCTGTTATGAGATAAGCAGGTCGAATTTCATCTTGTTTGTTGATAGAGAATTTATATATTTATGTACGTGATCCTGGATCATGGCCAATCCCTTTAGATTGAATTCTTGAACATTTAGAGGGACGCTTAACAGACATTGAAGTATCAACATTTATTTCTATAGATTACCTAAGTTTTGAATGACATACAACTTTTTTCTTAAAAAATGCATTAATTGTTTGTCATTTGCTCATTATTTGGCACCTAATTTCAATCCAAAAAATGTATATATATATATATATATATATCAATTCAAAAAATGATAAACTAACTTGGAAGAGAGATATAATAAATTATCATATAAAATTCTTTTTAATTTACAAATCATTTATCTAAGTTCAAGGGCTAGGTTATAAGATGGGAAGATGTTAGGTACTCATCTTTCCCAGTAAAACTGGTTTTCTAGAATTTGGTGGCCAATAATCATATTACAAGCTAACTTAGTAAGTGCATAAATAGTGCTTAACTAAGCTATAAATGGTAAAAAACAAGAATTATCAATTTCTTAATAAACCCATGGGTAAATGTACAAGCTAGTAATATTTATACTAAATCATATATAACAACAATTTCCACTATCTTTTTAACATGTGTGGAAAATACAAAATTTTTTTAAAAACTCATATCAATTCTTGATTTAAAAAATCAAGGTTCTCAATGAATATTCGTTTCATAAATTTAACCTACATGTAGGGGCGTAGCCAGGAATAATTACTTGGGGGGGCCGGTTGTAGTAGAGATATACTAAAATATAATTCAACCAATTTTCATTTGATTCAAACCACAAAAATTGAAAACTACGGCGATAATTTTTTGGTCCTTTGTATGGATACTCTATGTTTCTAGGTTGATATGGACCTGTTATGAGATAAGCAGGTCGAATTTCATCTTGTTTGTTGATAGAGAATTTATATATTTATGTACGTGATCCTGGATCATGGCCAATCCCTTTAGATTGAATTCTTGAACATTTAGAGGGACGCTTAACAGACATTGAAGTATCAACATTTATTTCTATAGATTACCTAAGTTTTGAATGACATACAACTTTTTTCTTAAAAAATGCATTAATTGTTTGTCATTTGCTCATTATTTGGCACCTAATTTCAATCCAAAAAATGTATATATATATATATATATATATCAATTCAAAAAATGATAAACTAACTTGGAAGAGAGATATAATAAATTATCATATAAAATTCTTTTTTACACAGTCTCATGGCCCTCACCCCACCCGGACCCACTCAAGAGACAAACAACACAAAAGCCAAAAAGGCTGAGTCATAGAGTGATAGAGTCAGTGGGTCAAGAATAAAGAATCCAATAACAATAAACACAAAAAGATAAAGTCAAATAAATATAAATTGCTTTACTGGCAAAAGATATCACATACACATACTTGATATTTCTATTATGTGATTTAGTATTTAATTCAGTTCTAGAGAAAAAGAGAGAGAACTGAGATGAGAATGACTGAATGAGATACCTTGAGGAATTGAGGTGAGGGCTTTAGGACGTGAGGTTGAGCGATGAAGGCTAGGTGAGGTCAGCTGCTAGTAGAGCTACAGCGTCACAGCGAGCCAGAGAGGTGTGATCGCATGAAGACTAGGAATTTAGGTAGAAGCATGAGGTGATTTTTGTTTGATTAGGATTAGGGATTTCAAATTTGGGGTTAGGCTGGGCTAGAAGTGTCTTTAGTTTAGGGGAGAAGAATTTTGTATGATTAAGGATTTTGGGTTGGCCGGCTGGGCTAAATGTGGACAAATATTTTTATTTTATTTGAAATTGTATTGGACTAGTTGTTGAAAATAATTTGGGGGGAGGGGGGAGGGGGGGGGCGGATTTAATTCTTGGAGGGGCCCATGTCTTTTTTTTTTATATCAGGGAAAATTTAAAAATTTGGGGGGGGGGGGGGGGGGGGGAAGTAGCTCCGCCCCTGCCTACATATGAGTTTAAAAAATGAGCAATAAGTATGCATGTGCTAAAGCAGAAAAATTTGTGCATACATGACTTTTATAACAATTGTTACCCACAATTAGTTATACTACACACACACTTTTCAATTTTCTCCCAATGTCTAGCATGTTCCAAGTCAAGAGAGAGATACTAGAGTTCATGTAATACATCTCAAGAAAAATAAACAAGACACACAAAATTAAATAATTTTATCTTTATGAAAATTTCAATGTTTTTGGATTTTTTTGAGCATAAAAAAAAAAAAAAGAATAAACAACCCAAAATAGAAAATAAACATGTCCACAAATAATTGATAGAATTATATCAATGACAGACCAAAAAACACTCCAACAAATCTTTCTCACCCACACAACACGTGTCTTTGGTTGTAGGTGAAGTATCTGAAAAAACAGAGTTTATTAAAGGAAGAATAAAATTCTTTTTCAGAGAGATAGAAATCCTAAAATTTCTTTCACAAGCAAACAATCTTAAAATTTTCAAAACCATTATATATATTATAATTTTCTGGACTTAGTGGCATGAGGTACAATAATCTCTTGTTCTAAACTGAAACACAAAATTCTAAATTTTAATTTATTATTTATTT
>NW_027069836.1:353873-365937 GCF_002906115.3 Quercus suber
TGAATCAAACAAATTACAAACCTATCTACAAAACCAAAACAATAATAATTAGAGTCAAGCCATTAAATGTTTGTCTAGGCATTAGATTGTAGTAACTAGCCAAAACACATATAACAGGGATGTTGACCTTTGTGAAACAAAAAGACTAATGATAGTGGTAATCGATCGGAGGACATGACAATGCATCACGTACAGAACACTGCCCATGTGATATTGCTAAGGAGGATCGACACACGTTGTATTCTATTCATGAAGATTTATGTAGAGTATGGAGTAAGGAAACCTCAGTTGTGTGCATGGTTGGTTGACAATAATATCATATATAGCTACATGCTTACACCAAACAAAGCAGCATACTCATAATAATTAGATAAATAAAGTTCTACCTCTTCCAAAGTAATAATAATAATAATAATAAATTTCTACCATTATAATTTAAATTTTAAAATATAAACTCCCTTAAGAAATAAGTAAAATAAACAATATTAAATAATTAAAAAAAAAAAAAAGGTAAACTATATATTTGGTTCTTATTCTTTATACCATATTTTAATTTGATTTCTAACTTTTTAATTATGTCAATTTAATCCTTAAATTTTTAGTATTATGTCAATTTAATCTATGTTGTTATCTCTTTGGTAGAAATTACTAACGTGGACATATTTTGTAGTGAACTAAAATTCAATTTTTTCATCTAGAGCCTTTTAATTTTAAAAAGAAACTCATCCACCAAATCTATTTTAAAATTTCTCATACACTTCCACTTGGTTATGGACCTTAACAAATTAGTTCATTTAAATTTATTGTTTTTCCTTCAATCTATTTTATTCGAAGTTGATGGGATCGACGAACTCTCTTGCCCAGACGACCTCATCAAGCATATTCGCCCACCTTGCCACAACATGGACGAAAGAAAGAAAGTCATTAATAAGAGGATTCAATGACTCGGACAGTTACCAATTAACTATCAGACCATTAGAGGCTCATCAAAGCCTGCGTTAATAAGCCCTAAGGCGTTACAGAAAGAGCACTAAAGCTACAATTAAGGCCCCAATGTCTAGAAACTATGAAGCTATATATACACACTCATCAAAACCAAACAAGGTACATACAAAAAACACCCAAAATACTCTAATATCCATAACTCCGACATTCTAAGCTTTCTCATCTCTTCAAAAGCTTTTGTGTACTGACTTTATCATTGGAGGCATTGTGGCAGACATCACACTGATGACCACTTGAGGACAGCTTTAAACCAAACTTCCAAGCACAATCACGAGAATCCTACTCCATCTGGACGAACTTACAGCACTGACGATTTACGCATCATCAGAAGTCATACTTCATCTCAAAGCATTTCGTCCATGTTTTAAACTTCAAATAATTTTTTTTTTAATAAAATGCTTATTCTTAGTTTCTCATGGCAATAAATCTCTAATAATGTCTCCATCTCTCCACTTATTATACTGCCGATTATTTATAATTTTCCTAGCATTTCTAACGGATCATGTGCCAAAAAAAAAAAAATTAAAAAATGAAAAAATTTATTGTAGCAAATATAATTTTGTTGTCTTCATTCGAGGAGTGTTTTTTCAATGTTTAAAGGTCATGATTGGGAATTCAATAACCCAAATTTGTACTAACTTCTGCAAAAATAAAAGAAGAGTCGTCATTGATCTCCGTCTACATTCACTCCTTGCGAATGAATCATCCTAAATACAATAACTAGTATAATAAATAATTGCATACCACTTGTGAAATACAAATGCTACGTTCATATTCAACACGATTACGTTAACTGAGCATAAAGACGTCATTGTGATGATGTCATGTTCTTATGTATAAGATCCAAGTAACATGGAGCCCTCTATATAATTGTTTCACCCATTGTTATTGATTCCGTTCCGTTCCGGCCGGAACGGCCGGAATTTTTCATACCGGTATGCAAACCGGTACCAGAATACTCATGTTCCACCTCGAGTCAAATTCCGGGTCATTCCGGCCATTCCGGTCAATTCCAGCCAATTCCGGCCGAGATGTAAATTCCGGCCGGTACCGGATTTGGCCTATTATTAAAAAAAAAAAAGAAAAAAGAAAAAAAAAAAAGAGCAAAGGTCCAATGGGTGTTGGTAGTTCTTGGGAGTTCTTTTGATGATGAATTTGATCATTCTCTCATGGATGATGATGAAGAGGATGAGTAAATCTTGTATTTTTTATATTTAGTTATTGTCTTGTAAATCTTCTTATTGTGTGATGTTATATTGATGTTTAAGACTTAAGAGTTAAGACTAAATGATTTGTATTATTTGATATTTAGTTATTTATTTATTAGAATTGACAATTTTATGTTCAACAAGGATATATATAAATTATTTTTTAAGAACCTCGAAACACTCTGAAACGGTACGCCGAAATCGGCCGGTACCGAAATATTCCATTCCACTGGACAAACCGAAACGGGGTCCGAAACGGTATTAATAACAATGGTTTCACCTTAAATAAGTAATTATTAATATCTGATAAAAAAAGGGAAAAAAAAGTAATTGTTAATTTTAAACAACATTATAGTTATATATATATATATATAAATTTTAATAGTTTAAATATATTTATATAAACTAATTTAGTATGTAATAATAATTATATTCACCCTCGTTTTTTTTTTTTTTTCAAATGAAAAAAAATACTCTGCAACGTTAAGAATCTGAGATGGGAGCTTTTTAAGGGCTTCTTTGGTAAGTAACATCAAACCATAGTTTTCAATATATTAGTGTTGCTAAAACCTGTGGGCCAAAAAAAATTGTGTTTGATAAGAATATTTAATAAAAAGTGTTTGAGTCATAGTTATTAATTTAGGGTGTTTAAACACCATATTTAAAGAATATATCAGGGGCAATTTCCAATTTTTAAGTACAATATTGAGTGGCATTGTTGTAAATATATTGAAAGTGTGAGATAGGAACTTCTTACATGCGCCATGTGTGTGTATATATATGTATAGAATGCTATGTTTATAATAATTTCACAACAAAACCTAGGTCTATGTGGTAAGCTATATTAGTTTTAATATGAGCACACCACTAACATCATTTTTTCACCCACAAAAAATTGTTTATTACCTATAATTTGTAGTGAAAATATTATGAACATAGCAACAAAGCATAGGCTGTGACAACTCAATTATTTAATATTAATTGAATAATATTTATTATTTTTTATACTATTTTATTTCAAACCTATTATTTCTATGCAAAAGTATTTTAGTAAGTTTAGAAACACTAAAAAAGTTCACAACTACCGGTTGTAAGTTGTTATTGATAGGTAATATTTGTTAGCTATTATAAAAAAAATTAAGTAATGTTATAGATACAAATTATTTTATAACATTTTTACAAAATAATGTTGTGGCCAACTTCTTACTGATTTTTATCTAGGCCCACCATTAACATTATTTTTTTATTTACCAATAATCACTCGCTATATCAGCAATTTGTAAATATTTTTTGTAAAATAGTTTATATCTCTAGCATTACTCAAAAAAATAATCATAAATAAAAAGATGATGTCAAATAGTAAATGAGACGTGAACCAATAAAAACTTTTCAAATGAAAACATTGTGAAAATTACTGTGTATACAGCATTATCTAAATTATTGTTTAGAGTTTTTGCTGTGATAACTCATAAGAGATCTTTTGTTGTGATGGCGGGTTTCCTATTTGGCATACAACCAAAATCTGATTTTCAATCTGATTTTCCTATAAAGAATAGATTTGTACATAACATGTATAAGGGAGAAGCCTAGAAAGCTAATAGACTAATAACAGACTAAATAAACTATTGAATAAATAATATTTTTTAACTTCTTTACAATAAAAAGCTGAAAAGGTGACTAAATAAAAAAGTAATTAATAGGCTAAAGGATAAATATTAGCTAGATGATAGTAAATGTAAAGTACTAGATATTTAGGTATAACTACCGTGTACTCTTAGTGCGGTGGTCACTCCACAAGTATAAGTGCTTGTAAAATGTGGAGGATAAGGGTCAGGGTTCAAGTTTTCAGGAAAGAATTTCACACACATATACACTTAGATTAGACTCAAGTAAAATTTCTATCTTGTGTCTATATATATATATAACTGTAGTCCTCGGATCAGATGATTTGGGTTAGTTAACACTCCTTATTTGTTCTCTAAGTGTTTAAACTTAAATTCAATCATGCCTATAGTTCTCAGACCAGATGATTTGGGCTAGTTAACACTCCTTATTTGTTCTCTAAGTGTTTAAACTTAAATTCAATCATGTCTGTAGTCATCGGACCAGATGATTTGGGTTAGTTAACACTCCTTATTTGTTCTCTAAGTGTTTAAACTTAAATCTAATCATGCCTGTAGTCCTCGGATCAGATGATTTGGGTTAGTTAACACTCCTTATTTGTTCTCTAAGTGTTTAAACTTAAATTCAATCATGCCTATAGTTCTCAGACCAGATGATTTGGGCTAGTTAACACTCCTTATTTGTTCTCTAAGTGTTTAAACTTAAATTCAATCATGCCTGTAGTTCTCGGACCAGATGATTTGGGTTAGTTAACACTCCTTATTTGTTCTCTAAGTGTTTAAACTTAAATTCAATCATGCTATAGTTCTCAGACCAGATGATTTGGGTTAGTTACCACTCCTTATTTGTTCTCTAAGTGTTTAAACTTAAATTCAATCATGCCTGTAGTCCTCGGACCAGATGATTTGGGTTAGTTAACACTCCTTATTTGTTCTCTAAGTGTTTAAACTTAAATTCAATCATGCCTGTAGTCCTCGGACCAGATGATTTGGGTTAGTTAACACTCCTTATTTGTTCTCTAAGTGTTTAAACTTAAATCCAATCATGCCTGTAGTCCTCGGACCAGATGATTTGGGTTAGTTAGCGCTCCTTATCGGTTCTCTAAGTGTTTAAACTTAGATCCAATCATGCCTGTAGTCCTCGGACCAGATGATTTGGATTAGTTAACACCCCTTGGTTATTCTCCCTAAGTATTTAAACTTAAACCAAATCATGCCTGTGACCCTCGGACCAGGTGATTTTTAGTTAGTTAATACTTTTGCGCTGTTATTAATACTGAAGGCTAATTTTGGAATAAATCTTTCTTGACATTATTAACTGTGTTTAATATCAACTCTAACCTATGCTAACATTCCTAATGTACATGCAAAAAGATCTATCCAACTTTTATAATAGTTGTTATGATCATCACTTAACAGTAACCTTTATGTACTGTCCTCTTCGGAGTCAATTTTAGTTATATATACTATCAGCAAGATAGAGTGATTATGTTTGCCTACATTACCATAATTACAAAGTGAAGATACTTGTAGCAAAGGTAAGTCATATGGCATGCAACAAATACACCAAGAGTAAAAGAGAAACTGCTTCATTGATTAAAATATGATAGTTTACAAACCCTTACATAAAAGGAGAACAAAAGTGAAAAAAAAAAAAAAAAAGTCTAAGTGTCTAAACTTCTGTTGGGGCCTGGTCCTTGGGCTTTGAGGATATTTTCTTTTTTTCCAAGCCCTCGCCCATATCCTTAGGTGGCTTAGCGGGGGTGTTCTGATCACCTGGCTGGCCAGAATCCTTGGGAGGCTCAGGGGTGGAGGAGGGGGATCAGACTCTGGGAGCTCTCGGATGTCTGGGTCATAGTAAATGCTCTTAGGCAGCCTCAGTTTCGAGTCAGCAGACACCCCAACAGCATCTAGTGCTTTGCCCCATGTTATATCGTAGTAGTCCCGGGCGACCGAAGCAAATTGCACAGTAAGACTTTTTTCGGTCGCCTCCACTCCCAGTTGGTAAGCTGCTTTCTTTTCGGCCTCGGTCGCCTCCTTGGCCAGCTGAGCGTCCCACTGAGCCTGCTTGGTAGCCTCCCTGGCCTTCTAGAGTTCGGCACGAAGTTCCTTCACAAGAGCTTTCTCAGATGCCAGATTATTCTGAGTGTCACTTAGCAGCTTGTGTTGGGTTTCGGCCTGGGTCTCAGTATTTCTGAGACCAGCATTGAGGCTATCTCTTTCCTGGGTTACCCCTTTTAGCTGGTCCGAGATCTGAGAGACCTCCTCCTTTAGGCTGCCCAAAGCTTTTTCTGCCTCAGACCTAGAGTGGGCCTCTGCTTGGGCTTCAACGTAGGCTTTTTGGTTCCACTCTTCGGCCACGAAGACTTGCTGGGTAAGCTGAACAAGTAAAGTAATAGAGTTAGCATAAAATATAGAAAATTGATATGCCAACTGAAGAGCTGGATAAGCATGCTTACCATGGCCAAGTCCCTCTTTAGGGACATGAAAAGATCATACTGGCTGAAGTGTCTGTATGACTCTATGTCTCGGGGGAGGAGCAATGGTTGCTCCAAAGCTTCAGCTATCAGCCCCGCTTTACCCCCGTCATAGTTCCTAACAGAGGTTTCCTAGGAAAAATGAACGCCATTTAGTTCCAGCCTGGGAGACCATGTGCGCTGCCCTCGGCGCACGTCGGCCACAGGAGGCTCCTTCCTGCTCTCCATGGATGAGGCCCTCTTACTCTGGTGGTCCCTTACCACCTTCTGTTACTTTGTGGTCTTCGATGGTACCACCACCTCCCACTCCTCAGGCTCGAGAGGCCTCTTTTTCTTTAGGTCCGGTATCGGTTTCAAGGCCGGATCAGGAACTTGAGGTGGGGGTGGAGGTGGAGGTAAGTTCACCACTGGCCGAGAAGTCCCCGTCCCTTTGGACTCAGCCTTATTACCCCTTTTCTTCAGCAGAAACTTTAAGTCAGACATCTCTTCTTCCTCTGAAGAGTCCTCAGGGAGTGTAGTTAGCAAAAGTGGTTAGCGGACACTGGTTTGCCAGTCGGCCTCCTCCTCGGAATCTGTAAATGGTATTACCTGTACCCCCCCTAAAACTTCCCCTTCAAATGTAAACTTGTCTATCTGTTCCTCTAGCAAAGAGGATGAAGAGCCGACCTTTTCTCCTACGACCCCCGGCTCAATGGGAACTTGTTGAACTGGTCGGATTAGCAATGGAATGCCCTGTGGGTTGGGGTGTGGAACGGGCTCAAGGTCGTATGGCGCTAAAAAGTGTCGCCGATCGACGTCTATTCGCCAAAGCCAGTGATCACCTTGTGTAATGGCGTTGCCGGCCAGATGGATGTCTGCTTTCTTGGGCGTATAGCCGAGTATAAGTGGGATGGACCGAAGCTGTCCGTCTTCACTCACGAATATCTCTGAGCGTAGTAGATAATTAAGGGTGGGGGTGTTGATAAGGCTAAGCCAAGGAGCAGTATGTGCCTTATCTGTAAACAAACAAACAAACAAACAGATCCGGTCAGAAGATTGAAATATGATGGCATAAAAAACAAGTTATGAAGAATGAAGATCCTAAGACTATTGTTAGAAATCCTAAGTCTAGGAAGTCATATCTGGCTCTCCTGGCTCGGTCGGACAGTGTAGACCGTCATGCCATGCGCCCGAGATGATTAAATAGTCGTCTTTCATCCCTTTATTTGATTTGGGAAGGCAGGAGAATAATCTAATGATATCAGGTCGGGATTTAAGGTTGTATCCCGTCCTTTTTTGACTATGACATTCATACATATATGCCAGGTCATGCCAAGTCAGCCCTAATCCTAACTGTTGGTTCAAAGCATCGATAGCTCCTAGTATCCTAAAGTTGTTGGGCGCGCACTGCTCAGGAGAGAGCCTATGGTTGCGAAGGAAGTTCAAGGTAATGGAACCCATTGGGAGGGTCATTCCCCCTTCAATGAAGGCTATCATTGGGATTACGACCTCTCCCTCTCTTCGGGCCGTTAGTATTCACTCCGGAGGGCATGCCCCCTGCGGTATACCATAATTTTGCTTAAATTCCTCTATCAACGCCGGACTATTGACAAGATGTTGGAATTTTCCCATTCTTAGAGAATGATTGAAGCAGTGGACAGGAAATGGGTTTTGAAGGTAGAAAATACTAGCCGAGAAGAAAATAAAGGACCAAGTGGTGCCGAAACTTACACAGACAAGAGTGAAGAATAATCCCTGGACTCGAAATGGACTCTTGGTGGATCCTGGAAGAAAAGAACACAAAAAATCGAAGAAGCTTGAAGGGTTTTGAATGAAAGAGCTCGCTGGGTATTCTGAGGATACGTAAAGTAAAGAAAAGTAACCTCCTCTGAGGGTTTATATACGGGGACAAGTGAAAGGGTGTAATTCATCCCGTCTAAATCCCGAAGAAGAACCCTGTCCGTTGGATCAACAACCCACTGTTGGATGCAAAAGACAAAACGCCGCCGGAGTAATTAATACAACGCTTTGGGAATACGGAATTGATGGTGGCAATAATGAAAGGCTTGTCTCTATGCTCGCAAGCGTGTAAACTGAGGTATTTACGATTTCCCTCTTTTAAATTTCTTTATTTTTATTTCTTTTTCCTTACGTGGTAGGTCAAAATCTTATTCTTTCTCCTTGGATGCGAGGGAAAAATTAAAATTTTAAGGGGCTATTGTGGGGGGAAAAAGGCCCAATCTAACATAGTGGGCCGAGAGTCCATATGAGGATTACTGGGCGTCCGAGAAGAAGGAGATGGTAAGGGCAAGGCCCATCTGGAAGAGGGACCCCCAGAGAGAAAAGTGATTACAATCCGAAGAGGTCGCCTTCTGTCCGAAGAGGTTATATTCCTCTGATACGAATAGTATGAATCAATTGAACGTAAAGAAGGTCAAGATGATCTTCCGATGACTCTTCCTGATCAAGATAAGCTCTGAGTTGGAGACGATAAGGATGAAGAAATATCTAAAAGGAAAGCTGCTACCACCGTATTTAATGCTCTGCAGCAACTTTTCTAGCCGCATTTATGTGGAGAAGACTCCTGAACAGTGTATCCTCACCTACCGCCACTCACACAGAGCTAAAGGAGATGCTTAATATGACATATACTCAAGTAGACTCACGGATGAGGTACAAGTGGACGATGGAGATGAAGATAAGAGAGGTTATATAAAGGAAAGAACCTCTTAACGAAAAAGGGGAGGGAGGGAGAGAGAAGAAAAGAATAAGAGCTTTATTGTAACCCTAAGATCTGTATTCACTACATATTCAATCAATAATATAGCTCTTCGGATACCCATTCTTTACGTGTAAATTCATGTTGGTTTGTGCTTGAAAGGTGTGATTAGTTGTTGTTAATCCTATAATCAACCTAGCTCTTTCACCCATACTCTACAAATTCATTGTTTTGGGCTTGGGCCACAAATCCTGACCCTACAATTATATACAAAAAAACCACTCCATTTTCTAAGTCAATTTAAAGGGGAAAATTAGTGAAAATTTAAATTTAAATTTCATCTCAGTAAGGCTTACAAAGATAAATGCAAGAATTGTCATTTTTTTTTACTTAAAAAGGCATTGAACATTCTCACACTCTCCTTGTTAAATGCCATCCATAGACGTCACTAATATATTTAACATTTTAGATGTGGACATAAAATAAAAAAGTTAAACATTGTGTATGAAATTATTAACAATTGTTTATGTAATATCGTGCATCAAGAAGTAAGAGAACAATTATTTATTGTTAGATTCTAAATATTTAGGATTAAATGTTTAGTTTCCAAATTTATGTATGTTGACAAACCGAAAACAAAAACATGTCTAGATTAGGTGTTAGACATTGCTCAAGATTTTTCAAGTTAAGTTTCAAGAACTGTCAAGCTACAAAAAGAAGAAGCAAGCTATTGAGAAACTCGACTGATTGAAAGATAGGTTCAACCAATCGAAAATCATGTTCTGTAGATTTTAAATCAGGTCCAAGCCTGCAAGAACTTTTAGGGTTTCACTCCAACACTACTAGGTATAAAAGGAAAACCCTAATTACATTTTATAAGCTCTTGGAAGACTTGTGAGTTATTCCTGTGAGATCTGTAAGGTTTCTGTAACCTTCTAACTCTACAAGCGTTTACCAAAACAAGATCTACAATCAAGAATTGGTAGAAACAAGTTGCTGCATAAAGATCTACTACTGATGGTGATCTAAAACATTTGAATGGGATCTCAAAGTCACAATTGTGGGAGTTTGTGTTTAGCAAATTCGAGATAAAAGAGTTCGTGGAGTCGGAGATGCATGTGATCATATTAGTAAGTTTTACAAGAGGTAGCTTTAGATTTAGAGTTTAAATCTATTGTAAATTTCTATTCTATCATAGTGAATTTGTTTACTTTAGGGATAGTTAAGTTAAATCCTTCTCAAATTTTTACCTTGAAATGGTTGGTTCCATTAGTTTTTCTGGGTAATCATATCACTGTCTTCTTTACTTTTTCACACTAAGTAATATGTTTGCATGTATTTAACTTAGATCTCATAATTAACTTAAGTAACTACTTAGTTAATTCATTAGGTTAAACTAATCTATTTCAAAAGGGGTCTAAATGGAACAAACACTTACCATAAATAAAAGGGTGTGTGGGAGTTGAAATTACCACGTTTCACGGGAATTAATATTTGGATGGTTGGCGTACTCTGAAAATTGTATAAATCTTTAAAGAAATAAAAGAGAGAGAAGCAGTCAAGGTGTTTTAACTGTTTAAAAAGGGCAGCAATGTGATCATTTCGATGTTCAAGCCAATTAAGGAAAAGTCTAATGGTGCCTAGAAAGCCGGATCCAAGTTCTAAACCATCAAATGGGAAGGAGAAGACTTCTTCATCAACTAGTGAGAAGCTCCGTGGTAAAGATAGAAAATCCCCTCGTACACAGAATGCACCTAAAAAGGGTCAGGCAGGGTCGGCTAGTGAGCAGCTCCGTGGTAAAGACAGAAAATCCAAAGAAAAATCCCCTCGTACACATAATACATCGGGAAAAGGTCAGGAAGGGTCAACTAGTGAGAAGCTCCATGGTAAAGATGAAAAATCCTGTTCTACAGGTAATGCAACTAAAAAAGACACAAAAGGCCAGAAACCGTTAACTGAGCTTCTCCGAGGATGGGACAAAATTGACACAATACAAGTAACTAAGCTGCGATTTCTTTACCCTTGGCATTATGCGTGCGATATATTAATTTGAAGAAGATTTGGAACCAAGGGGACGAGCCTTGGTTCCTGAATCGTACGTTATCCTTGCCATCAAGTCCTCATTGCTCCACACTAGACGATATATTTTCTAACATTGAGTCATATATATATTCCTCAACCGTGTGAAACCTCTTATTGTGTATCTGTGAGGGACCACGCCCTGGCTCGACCTTTATACAGTTGGGTCAAACTCACGTAAGTGGATGGAGTCTTGTTAGTGGTTCAAAAGAAATAGTGCATGTTTTACTGATATTATTATCCTTTCCAGGTCAAGTGTTTTACATTGGAGTCAATATTTATTTAATTAACAAAAAAAGCAAATCAAAAGAATTGAAGAGTACATCTCTTTATTGATGAATTAAAATTGAAATCACATCTCTTGAAAATAACTAAAAAATACATGGCTGGTACTAGATACAATCTAAAAATGGTACATGGCTTTGTTAACTAATTACAATATAGAAATTGAGAATTATAGGGATACCCATAATTTACAAATCATTTATCTAAATTCAGGGACTAGGTTATAAGATGGGAAAATGTTAGGTACTCATCTTTCCCGGTAAAACCGGTTTTCTAGAATTTGGTGGCCAATAATCATATTACAAGCTAACTTAGTAAGTGCATAAATAGTGCTTAACTAAGCTATAAATGGTAAAAAACAAGAATTATCAATTTCTTAATAAACCCATGGGTAAATGTACAAGCTAGTAATATTTATACTAAATCATATATAACAACAATTTCCACTATCTTTTTAACATGTGTGGAAAATACAAAAATATTTTTTTTTAAAACTCATCAATTCTTGATTTAAAAAATCAAGGTTCCCAATGAATATTCGTTTCATAAATTTAACCTACATGTAGGGGCGTAGCCAGGAATAATTACTTGGGGGGGGGGGGGGGGGGGTGTAGTGGAGATATACTAAAATATAATTCAACCAATTTTCATGTGATTCCAACCACAAAAATTGAAAACTACGACGATAAT
>NW_027069836.1:373001-379257 GCF_002906115.3 Quercus suber
AAAAAAAAAAAAAAAAAAAAAAAAAAAAAAAAAAAAAAAAAAAAAAAAAAAAAAAAAAAAAAAAAAAAAAAAAAAAAAAAAAAAAAAAAAAAAAAAAAAAAAAAAAAAAAAAAAAAAAAAAAAAAAAAAAAAAAAAAAAAAAAACATTGTCTTTCCAAAAGCAGAATGAGGAATCTAACTGAGAGGCTTTCTAGTAAGTATTTAGTGAAAAATTATTGTTGTCGACGTCGAGTTACCATTGTTTGGTGGCTCCCATGGAAGCTGAAAAGAGGGTTGCTTAACTTGCTGCAGTATTAGAACGGTCTCACGGTGCATGCCTAGGCTTTTGTTGCTTCGGATCTTCGTTGTTACTCATGCTTTAGGAAGTTTTTCATTGCTTAGAGGAATTGAATTTTAGCTTGTATTGTATTGTAAATTTCTTCAATGGCCATCATTAGTGTAATCACAAAATTATTATAGTATTGTGCGCTTTTTAATTTGGATATATGCATACTGTTTACCTTTATTTTTTGAAAAATATATAAAAATATTATTTAATAAAACATTAGATATGCCTTAATCATTTTCCGTAGGGAATTCATTAACAAAATTCTTTGTTCATTTCAAATGTATTCATTTTATAATTGAGATTAAATAATATAAATTTGAACATGCCTTTAGTGATATGTTATTTAAAATTTATAAATGACATAATATCATATACTCCACATCATTAACTGTGAAATGAATCTCTTCATATACAAAAGTATTAAACTCAATCATACTTCTTTGTATGTCATGCTGCAAGATTTGAGAATTTCGAAAAGTCAGAAAAACTCACATGGAATATCAAGGTGTCTCCTTAATAACCTTAGTTGACTTCCACTAACAAATGCCGAAGGATTGTGAGCTAACACATGCAATACAGTCTCTCCATCTTCATTTTTAGCGATAGCAAAATTAGGATTAGCCTTCAGCATGTCTAAGGCGAGTCTAAATCTTCTGTTTCACTTTTCCTACTCCACTCTATACTCCACCAATAAATACTTGTCACGTGTTTATTTAATTAATTAAATACTACTATTAATTAATAACTATAGTATTAATAAGTCAATAATGATAGTATTTAATTAATTAGGTAAACACATGACAAGTATTTATTGGTGGAGTATAGAGTGGAACAGGAAAAGTGGGACAGAAAATTTGGACTCGTTTAAAGCTACTCTGCATAAAAATTTCGAGCCAAAAAAAATTCAAGGACAGAATACTTTGTCTTCTAGGTGAGCTTTAACATTTAGTTATGTTTTATGGATGAAAAATCATAGATGGAATATTTTGGTCAAATTTAAGAGCACCCACGTTGGATTAGTATTAGGATACTTCTACCAAAATTCACCTACGAAATCCAAAATGCTAATCCAATGGAAGTGCTCTTACATCTTCCTCTTTATTCTCCCCTTCTCTCTCTTCATCTCCCTCCATTCAAAGATTTAGTATATTTCCATCACCTTTCTCTCTTCCCCTCTCTCATTTCCAACACTTTCCTCCATCCAAAATAGGATTACATATTAAGTGAAGAAATTCATTTGGTACATAATCCTAAATTAAAGTCTCATTGTCACTTATCGAAAAGCCTTATATAAAACAATGGGAAAGGAGTAAGTATATTAAGTTGGTCAATATTTTAACATTTCCCATTTCTTATTGAGTGAAATTGTGTAACTTGTCCCCATTCAGAAAAAATGAATAGCTTAGATTGTGTTAACTTGTAATATCATTTGAAGTGTTCAAGCTGATTAATGTTTTGAACTTCAAATCAGTTCTAGAATGAGCAAAACAAACCAAAAAAATAGGGAAGAAAAAAATATTACTTATGCTTACCGTATAAGTCTCCCTTAACACAAGTGATAAATAGTTCATCCTGTTCATTTCCACACCATTGGGAAACCTTTCTCCAAGAATAAAGAAACTGCACCATTTGGCTGTGTCGTAACACAGCAGCCATAAAGAGTGGTCTCACACCACTACGTAGTTTTTCCAAGTCTTGATTTTTGTCCAGCATCACCTTAGCAATATTCACATTTTCAGTTGTAACAGCGTAGGTCAAGGCAGTGTTCCCAACAGTGTTTACAGCTTTTTGGTCATCGCTACTCATTACGTTCACTAAATTCTTCACAAAGTTTTCTTGGTTTGCTGCAGCAGCAATATGTAGAGTGGTTTCTCTTTTCTTATTAATTTCTCTTTGAATGTTTGGCATGTCCTTAACAGATTTCCAGTCACCTTTCAGCGCAGCCAGATAAACACTCGCACGCTCAGAATGGGCTGTAAGAGGAAATTCTCCTTACTAATTAGTAAAATTCATAGTGCAAGTATTTAGTAGAAGTGTTACATGCTCTCTATTGCATACTCACACGCGCAACCTATCACATAGGCTGAAATTGTGTTTTGAAATACAAAACTTTAGTTAAAATTTAGAAATTGTGTTTTCAAAACTCAATTTCACCATTTCAAAATTTTAATTGAAATCATATTTTCAAAAAACAATTTTAAATAAAATGATATTTTCAAAACATGATTTCAAAAAAAGGAGTGTATGTAGAGTGTATAATAACAAATGTGTAACAAGTTTTTCCTTTATTAGAATAAAAACATCTTTCTTATTCCCAACGTTCAACTTTATATGTAAAAAAAAATAGAGAGCCACTAACAAACTAACTAATTCTAAATAATTACAAAATTACATGAAGAAAATAGCCAAAATACAAAAGCAGATATAAAAAAGATGGAGAGAAAAATACAATAATATTATACTCCAACTACAATATTAGCAATGGAACCTTGACTGATTCATTAAAAACGAATATACTTCAAGTCCTTGGTTTCAATTTCTATCATCTGATAAACAATCCTTGAAATTGTCCTTTCATTATTTTTTATGCATGCACTTTGTGTTAAAACTGTCAGAATCAGGCCAATATAAAGTATTTAAAAAAATAGTAAAAAAAAAAAAAAGTTAAAATTGGTCCCCATATATGGAAAGGAAAAAAAAATGGGTTAAGAGGGTGATGATCTGACCTTGGACAGATAAAAAAAAAAAACACGACATGGATTTATTCGACCTCGGACAGATAAAAACATATAGAAAATATTTAAATCTTTTGTAATCTGTCTCCCTTTTTTGTCCTCTTTAAAAACTTGGGACTTGGGAGTCGCAAAAATAAAATAAAAGGGAAAGACAAAAATGAATTTTAGTACCACAAATTACCATCGTACATAGGTGTTAGTTTGTGAATGTTAGAGAAAAATATGGTAGGTTAGATAGTTAATCACAGTCATTGGATAATTGTGATAAAATGTGTGTAAAATTGTATGTGGGAGTAAAAGCCCATCATGGTGTATTGGGCTTGGGGCTCTATTTTTGAGTTAAAGTGTGTCCGAAGAGGAGAAAATGATTAAGAAGGATTCCATGTGGGAAAGATATACCTGGAAATGATCGAAGAATATAGTCCAAAGAGAGCATCAGTAGGCCGAAGAGCGTATACTCCTCGGATATAAAGAGTCTCGATCAATCAAATACCTGGGAGGTTCGAATGATCTTCCTAGCGATTCCAATGATAAGGACAAACTATGGGCATGTCTAGAGATGATAAGAACGGAGAAATATCTAAAGGAAAAAGCTGCTACTACCGTGTTTAATGTACTGCAGCAACTTTTCTGGTCGCATTTATGTGAAGAAGACCCCTAAACAGTGCAACCTCAACTACCCACACTCATGAAGAACTAAAGAAGATACCTGATGTGACAAGTACTCAAGTGAATGCTTGGATGAAGAACAAGTGTACGATGATGATGGTTTAGAAGAAGGCTATATAAATGGGAGATGCCTCTAAAGAAAGGGGGATCGGAAAAAAGAGAAAAAGAGTAGGAGAAAGATTTTACTGTAGCTCTAAGAAATGTATTCACCTTTCAATCAATAATATACCTCTTCGGACATCAATTTGTTTAGCTTTTTAGTGTGTTTTTATATTGATCCATTCCCGAATATTATAGTTAACTGTTGTTAAGTTCACAACTAGCCCAACTCTTTCACCCACTCTCTACAAATTCATTGTTTTGGGCTTGGGCTATACATCCTAACCCTACAGTGTGTAATACGTATTTTTATTGGTTTTAATCAGAGCTTATTACTAAATAATTTCAATAATAAGCACTGATGAGAACCAATAATATTTTACCATTTAGAATTTGTTATAAAATTGTCGTATTAGACTTAAAATTTCTTATAGGAAAAAATAATACAAACATCAACTAATTAGGTTAGCTAATATAATGAATAATAAATATTTAATGATGATATAAGTAGTATTGTTTTTCTAATTATTAGATTTCATATAAATCTATTATTAGTGTAATTTTTGTGGAGATATACTAGAAGTAATTTTTTTTTCTCATAATTCCATAAATAGAAAGGGCGATGACGAATCTAAATGTAGAATATCTTTATTAGAATACTAAAAAGTGCCAATAGTTGAATATTTCTATTTGAATATCTCTATGGTATATGTATAGTTTGAACGGAAAATTGATCGTAATTTGAGAATGCACTAACAAAATTAATAATTGTTGACTTTGTTTTTGTTGGTATCTAAGTCAGAAATATTCAATAGTTAAGAACTCATTGAATAACTACATTATTAAACGATAAGAGAGTAGAATAGTTACCATCATTTGATTTGACATATGCATGTGTTGCCATTGCAACTTATAAATTAGCTTTTGTGTACCTGAAAAAGGAAGATATCAGTATTACAAATAACAATGTGGTGCGTGACGAAATTAATGAGCGCAATTTCTTTACATAAACCAAATTAGCATAACAAGCACAAACAGATAATTCTTGATATGGAGAAAGAACAAACCCTATTATTATATTTTTTTTTCCCAAACCCGAATTTTAATCTTTTCTGATCCTCTTCTTCTTTTTATGAACCTTTTTCCTTTCTTACAGTTTTTATTCATTCCCGGTTATTTAAAGTTGTAAGATTTTTTCTAGCCAAAATTTGGTCTAAGACTACCGTCACTACAACATAAACCCTAAAATAATAATAAATAAATAAAAAGTATATACTGCGTTGCAATAAAAAGCTCTCGATTGAGATGGCATCTCATATGTTTTAGAATAGTAGTAGTGCTTTACACAGCGTGTGTTTAATTATTAGGTTTTAAAATTAAGTGGAACATTAAGTTTAAATATTCGACTTGTGATTTGTGCATTTTAAAAGTGATGTCGATGATAAATCATTATGAAAATGCTTTCACTATGACACCACAATTATATTTATGACATTACATAAAGAAAATATTAGAAATATTAGATTAGATTCGGGTTTTGCTCCAAACTCTTATGGGGTCAATAAAGATCCACCCAATTCTCAACCTTCTGAGTATTAGCTGAAACATTAGACACAAGCGATAAAGATTTTGAGATGTCAAAGGAGCAAGGGGAAATTTTTGAATTTTTGAACAGTGCATATTTGAAATTTTGTACTTAACCCCCAAAATTGAAAACCAGCCCCCAAATTGAATAATAGTTAAAAAGATACCCCCACCCCCCCCCCCCCCAAAAAAAAAAAAAAAAAAAAAAAAAGCAGTGAATGCATGCACACATGTTTTCTTATATCACAAGCATCGAGATATAAAAGAACTGAATACATGCGTACATGTTACGCTTACCTGAAGAATGATTAAGGTCAGATGGATTAAGGAGCTGCCCTCAGCATAAACTCCCAAATGAAGTCAATTCCTCTGCACTAGAAGTGTGGAACTGATTATTGAAGGAAAGAAATGTTTGAGAATGAATTGAATGGCGGATGATTCCAATGTCCAAGTGAACTGTTCAATATAAATCAAGCAGTCAAAAAGTCAAAAGAGTCAAAAAGAACAATTACTATAATTTAAGCGGAATTAGGTAAGCCACTGCAATTATAATGCATTTTTTAATTGATATGGGCAACTTCTTCGTAAGTCATTGGTGGGAAGACTAGTTTTCTTGTCGGATTGTTCGTTGAGTAGTGCTAATTGTTGTATAGGTGTTAAGTTGTTTTTGGTTTTCATCTTGGCCACCACTGATATTACTTTTTTTTTTTTTCTTCTTTATCTATTGTTAAAAGCTCGTCACCTAAGTTTTGTGTAAAAATTTTGTAAAATTGTTATGATAATATTTTATTTATTTATTTATCTATTTATTTTGTAAGGAGAATGTGGGGGGGGGGGGGGG